>NC_090739.1:51868003-51953003 GCF_036898095.1 Palaemon carinicauda
GGAGCACATTTCATAAGTTTCTGTTCAGCAAACAATTTTGTCATTCGAGGTACGCTTTTTCAAAACAACAACATCCACAAGTATTCATGGATTTCACCATGTGGCAATTACAAAAATCAAATAGATCACATTGCCATTAATAAAGAGAGAAGAAGGTCTCTGAGAAATGTAAGAAGCTATTAGATGTGCAGATATTGGTGGTGATCACCAGCTAGTCATTGCCACCCTGATATCAAAACTGAAAGCATACCAACAGAAAGGTAGATAGAACACCTAGGTTTGATACAACTAAGCTTCTGGAGGATGAGCACTGAGAAACCTTAAAATTAGGAATCGATTTACAGTCTTAGAGACTTTAAGAGACGAAGAGCAGACAGTTAAGGAAGAATGGTGTGATATTAAGAACGTATGTCAGTCAGTTGGTAGTGAAGTCTTGGGACATGCAGTTACAATGAGAAAACCATGGATATGAAATGATACTTGGGATACTATAAAAAGGAGACAAAGACAGAAATTGATTGTTGAAAGTTTTCGAGGAAATAATGAAAATTACGAGGTAGAGCATGCCAAGTATTCCAGTATTGATAGTGAGGTCAAAAGAAAAACCAGGAATGACTGGAGGGAATATTTAAACAGTAAAACAGATATGGTTGACTATTAATTCAGGAATTGGCTATGGTGTAAGAATTGCTCATAGAATTATTAATGAAATCTTGACCGGAGCAAAGAAGAATAAGCATATACCGATCGTAAAGAGGGATGGATCTGTCATAACAACAGAAGATGAAGAAATACAACGTTGGATGGAGCACTGTAGTGAGGTTATGAATAGGAGATATGAAGGGAATAATTTGATTGATATATCTGTAGCTGATGAAGACCTTGATATGCCCATGAATGAATTCAGTGTGCTTGAAGTCGAAGCAATCCTGAAAAAAAAAAAAACTAAAGCGATGGAAAACCCCTGGATACGATGGAATAACTGCCGAGATGATACTGGCTGAAAATGAAGTGACTCTCAGAATACTTTTAAGATTATTTTGTAGAATGTGGCTTGAAGAGGCAAAACCTGATGAATTGGAGTTAAGGGTGTTGGTGAAAATAGCAAACAAAAAGGAGACCTGACTGATTGTAGTAATTACAGGGGCATAACACTTACGCCAGTTGTTATTAAAATATATAGTATGCTTATTCTCAAGAGACTGGAGAGAATGATTGATGAAAAGCTGAGAGATGAACAAGCAGGATTTAGAAAAGGTAGAAGTTGCACTGACCAAATTTTCATTTTGAGACATGTACAGCAATGCGTCGAATATAGAGATCTCCTTTTGATGGCATTTGTGGACTATGAAAAAGCCTTAGATAGTGTACATCGGCCAATTTCTTGGAGATTCCTGGGTTGTTTTGGAATTCCTTACAAATACAGTATGTAAATTTGAAAAGTCTGTTCATGAGCATAACAAGTGCATAGTTAATGTTATTGGAGTCTTATCAAATGGATTTCCAGTGAACAGCGGAGTACTCGAAGGGAATGTGTTGTCACCTATGTTGTTTATCCTCCTCATGGATTTTGTAATGCGTAAAACAGTCAGAGATGGTGGAGAAGGAGTTGACTGGATTGGTGAAAGGAATTTAGCAGACCTAGAGTATGCTGATGATGCTGTCCTTGTTAGGAGAACACCAAAGGATTTGCAATGCTTGATTACCAGAGTGCATGAAATATCACATGAGGTTGGGTTGAAGATAAATAGAACAAAGGCAGAGATGATGAGAACGGAGTAAAAGAGATCAATAAGGTAGAATCATTTAAGTATTTCGAAACTATGATCTCCATTACAGGGTCTTTAGAATTAGAGTTTAGTGAAAGATTTAAAAAAGCATAGCTGACAATGCCTAGGTTAAGTGGAATTTGGAAATCAGGTCACCTAAAATTACATATAAAAGTCAGACTATAAATCAGTTTAGTGAGATTGGTGTTACTCTATGGACATGACTCATGTATGGCAATGAAACAATCTGCAATAGATTTAGATTTAAGAACAAAGCCCTTGGATATTGGGAGTTAATTGCAGGACAGGATTAGAAATGAAACTATAAGGGAGATTATTCGAGTGCCATATGTTGATGAGATCATGATGAGGCGTTGATGGAGATGGTTTGGTCACATTCTTCGCGCTCTCCAAGAGAGATTAGTTCATCAAACATTCAGTTGGGCTCCACAAGGCCCTAGAAGTGTTGGAAGACCCAGACCTACATGGTTGAGGATTATGAAGTGCAAAGTAGGAGATGATGAATGGAGAAGTATTGAATTAAAAGCTTAAGATAGAGACGACTGGCGAAATCTAACCGAGACCCTTTGCGTCAATAGGTGTAGGAGGAGATGATGATGATTAATATCTATATACTGTATATATATATATATATATATATATATATATATATATATATACAGTATGTATATCTTTGGGCTCGAGCCATGTTGTCCTGATGGAAGTTCCTCATTGGCAGCTTCTACTTAGGATATTTCTGCGAGTGATATACCCGAGAAATTTTACCCTAGAAGTATTGACAGAGTTCTGACCTCTGGAGCGAATATCCTGAGAGATATCATGTATAAGTCAAGGATTTGTTAATAACAAGCCATCGTTATCATTCCCCGAATATAGTTAACCTTGTCTTGAAGGATATGGTATGGTGTAAGAAACGTGGGCGAGAGAGCCGTTACAACCCCCGATCTCAAAGATATGCTACTACTAACATGCTTCCTGTTACTAACACGCTTCCTGTTGAACCATTCCCTTTCTTCAGTGCCATCTCTGCCGTTTGCTTAGAGAGTTTCAGCTAGTTTTCTTAGCATTTTGAGTGTTTTTTTTTTATCATGGATGCTTCAAATTATTCCATCATCGACTAATTTGAATATCCACCCTTTTGTGTGTTGGAGAATGTTGCGTCTCCACGCAGTTTCTTTTATTATGTTACTCGCTTTTTTTGTTCCATTTATCATGTCGTCAAACTCTCAGAAATCATTATTTGTTATTTAGGCATTTACTTTAAAAATATGTTATTTTATCATTCTAAAGTGTGGTATGTATATTGTATCCCCCCATCCTTCCTTGGTGTTTCTTTTTTGTTTTTTATCAGCATTGGCTTAGGCTAGCCTACCCTAGCCAGTGACCATGCCTGGTAAATGTTTACTAGTGCACCACTCCCTTCTTTCACAAACCTTACTTGTTGGGTGGGGCTGTCTATCCTCCTACGCTGTCGATTTGTCACGGCAGGGAGCTGAGGTCTTGAAGGTCCTTATGGAAGTTGGATATTGTTCTCAGTTACCCTTGGGTGACTGCTTTTCACTTTCCACCTAGCCTATATGTTTGGCGAGGCGGCACAGGTCTCGGGATCCTGTTCCCTGTGTCTACTTATATCTACCCATTAGAACACTTTACCCCAGTTCTGATGCTGACTAGTAAACCTCCTTGTGTTACCTTAATCATCATTAGGCTTCTCTCCTAGTCTTTAATAGGCTATGCCTGGTTGTGAGGACTTGCCTTCTGTGCCCTATCACGGCAACCCCTCTGATACACTATTATGTTTCTATGTGGCTGTTGGGCCTTCACGCCATGACGCCTCACCATTTTCTGAGTCTCCCATCACCACCCCTCTGTCCTCTTTCCTTGTTCCTGTTAGTGTACCTACTTGTAGGCTATCTTTCCTGGTCTAGGTAGATGAGATTTTTTCCTCCCAAGTTGAAATCACTCTGCCACCTTAGAGTCCACCCTTGGGTATTTCCCTGCCCCTTCCCCTTCCTTGTTAGGCCATAACCTGACTATACCAGAACTATGTTCCTCTTGTCTAGTCATCTCACCCTAGTTAGCTTTTGAGCTTTCCCTCACCCGCTAGGAGGCTAGGCTGGCCTACACAGTTCTCTCATGGCCTAACCCTATCAATGGCAGAACTATGTTCCTCTTGTCTAGTTATCTCACCCCAGCTTTTGAGATTTCCCTCACCCGCAAGAAAGCTAGGCTTGCTTACATAGTTCTGCCATGGCCTAACCCTATCTAGGCACTGAGTTGTTACCTCTTGGGTCACTCCTCTGCCGCCTTGGCAATGTTTGTCCTATGTCTGCAGCCTCTCTTCCTGTGCTATATCCCTCTGACTCCCTTGCCTGGTCCCATCTAGGCAGAAGTGCCGCCTTCTGTCTCTGCTAACTGTCTTACCAGCTTGAGATATGCCTCTAGCTATGGAGTGTTGACTCCCTTGCTGGGTTAGCCTATTTAGACAGAGTTGCCGCCTCCTGTCTTTGCTTCCAGTCTTGTCAGCTTGAGTTCTTTTAGCACTGGCTGTGTGTTGGATATGGGTCACCCCCTCTGCTTCCTCAGCTGCAGCCTTTGACTAGTCATCTGCTCTTTCGTATCCCACATCTGAGGAACATTGTCCTCTGGAGTTGGTCAATTGGATCCTTCCTGGTTGTCAAGACATCCTTTGATTTTTTTATTCTTAGTGTCTTGGCCATCATGTACGGCTCTCATTATCTTATGGGCTGCACCCCTACTTTGTGTAAGTTAATGATAATGATCAGGTTCTGGCTGGTTCTCTTATTATCTGCCTTTCACTCCTGTATTTCCCCTGAGTGTGGACCTTTCCCTTGGGATTGTCCACTCTCCCCCTGTTGACTTTGCAATGCGTCTGCCACCTTGTGTCGACAAGCTTGGGGGTATTGACAGGTCATTCTTTTCTGGCTACTAGAAATAGTTGCCGCCATGGGAGGCAACTGTTGCTGGTATAGGCAGTAAGATGAGTGAACTAGCCTTCTTAAGTTATTCTGATACACCTACTCTGAAGGTTCTGGTGTTCCTTTGATGTGATCCTTTCCTTCATATTCCTACCACACCGTCATTATGTTTTGCTTCATAAATTATTCCGCATTTCTAAGCTGTTTGCCATGTGTTCGATTATATTTTAGATTTAGCCATTCTTTAGGTGTAGGATCATACAGGATAGGATATATAAAATTTTTTTTTTTTTTCTAATTTTAAGAAGATAAGATATTTTAATGATGTGGTACTCATTCAAATTTCTTATTTTTACAGGTCGCTGATGACATGGAGTGTTCTATGGTCATCTGTACCAGGGGGGTTAAGTTACCCTGTGGCCAAAAGATCTGCCGGAAGTATGGAAGCTGCCACTGCAATCTGACACCCAACTGACTGCAAGGTTTGCAGGGATCTCCTTCAAACCAGCTTCTATGCCACTGACGTCTCCTCGGACGTCCGAGATCGAAGACGGAAGACGCTCCGACACTTCTCGGGAACTGAAGGACCTCCTCTTTCCCAAGGCTGAGGTGCCCTCCATTTTTGGTCACCAATTACCGACAGTCAAACTCCCGCCGGTACCAGCAGATTATGAAGTCAGAGATGCTGTGCAAGTCATGAGCCTGGACATGGACGATATGCCTACTACTTCTTCTGTTTCATCAGAGAAGGAGAGGATCCTGCTGACCACAGAAGCCTCAGAAGAGTCATTGGATGTACATCAGGTGAATGCAGCTCCCAATGCTTCTTTACTTTCTACCCAACCCCCTGCTTTGACCTGCACCCCAGTTCCGATATTAGACAAACCTTCACTACCCAGTAATGTAGAACTAATGGCGTCCATGAAAGCTTTCATGGAAAACTTGAGCACTAAATATGAATGTTCTCAAGCAAATCTAACTGCGAGGATAGAAGCATTACAACAGGCCCCTGCTTCTAAGGCTCCCCCACCTTTGAGCCTACCAGAATGCACAGTTAAGAACCCTAGGGGCTATGCTGAGAATATGGCCTTAATCGAAGGGTTCCTTCATATTGGGCATGGTTTGGATTCCAAGCCAGTTTTGGATTTGGAATTCTTTCCATCGATCAATAGCTATCCTTACTGTTACGTAAGGCGTAACTCAGAAGTTTCCATTTGGGATGATACAATTCCTAAGGAAACGATCATTCTGGATCATAGCAAGGTTCAGTCCCTTTTGGTTAGGGAGTTGAAGGTGGATGAATTCACTAATACCCAACCTTATGCCTTTGGCAGGAAACAGGCCACTTTTGTGGCCTCCAAAGATACTGTCTTCCCATTTGCCTTTAAAAACTTAGAGGACTTATTGAAAGCAGTAAGGGAGAACAGACCCTTTCCATTGCTAGAGGAATGTAAACCTGTCTCTCTAGCCCTTCGTTACAATTCGAACAATTGAGAGGACATCCAACATACATTCACTTTTAGAAAACTAGATAAAGATGCCGGAGGCAAACATTTTAATGAGAAACTGCCTAGGATTCCCAAATCCCTATTAAAGGGAGAACTGGAAGCTAAAGAGAGACTTTTTGCCATTATCCTTCCAATCGTATCTAGAGATGCTTATTGGAAACTATTCCAAATCTGATCTCTTCCCTATCTTGGCTTGAACTCACCTAATCATGTTCCATAAGGATCTCCATGCTTTCATCATAGCCAGAAAAGCATGTAGAGAACACGTCCTAGCCGATGCTACAATAAGACATGAACCCAGAAAACTGATCAATTCCAACATCTGGGGGAAGGATCACTTCCCTGAGAAGGTGGATAAAGAAGTCATGGACAAAGCGACTCAGGAGAATAAGAGCCTTCCTGACAAGTGGGGTATATCCTCTAAACGAAAATATACCCCATTAAAGGACCTCAACCCAAGGGCAAGAAGCCCAGAAGTCACTTCAAAGGAAGGAAACTCTTTCCTGTTGCGACAGCCTCAGTTGCCTCCGTTCCTCAGACTGTGTGCACGGTCCCCCAGCAGTACGTTTCAGTCACCAGCCTTCAACCCTGTGTACGAGAGAGCTACCAGCACGTTTGACCCTGCCACTAAAATGATATATAGCCTGATTTTTATATGTAATTTCAAGCGATTTGATTTCCAAATTTTACTTAATCCTGCCATTGGCTGATTTGCTTATTTTCAATCTTTCATTAAACTCCAATTCAAAATATCGAGTAATTTAGATCATAGTTTCTAAATTGTTAAATGATTCCACCTCATTAATCCCTTCTTCTTTCAATGAAATTTCATCTCTCATTGCATATTCTGTTTTGTCAGCCTCATCTGCTTTCCTGTCTAAATATTATCTCCAGTCATCCCTGGCTTTTCTTTAGACTTCACTATCTATGTTTGTCTCCTTTTTATAGTATCCCAAGTATCATTTGAAATCCATGCTTTTCTTGTTGTAACTGCATGTCCCAAAACTTCATTACCAACTGACTGATATATCTTCTTAATATTCCACCATTCTTCATTAATTGTGTGTTCTCCATTTCTTAAAAGCCCTAAGACTGCAAATCGATTTCTACATTCAATTATAAAAGCTTCTCTGTACTCATCTTCTTGAGGCTTAGTTTTATCAAACCTAGTTATTCTATCTACATTTCTGTTGGGTGCTTTCAGTTTCAATTTCAGTGTGACAGTGACTAGCTGGTGATCACTACCAATATCAGCACATCTATAGCTTCTTACATTCTCTCTTTATTAATGGCTATGTGATCAATTTGATTTTTTTAATTGCCACATGGTGAAGTCCTTGTATATTTGTGGACCTCCTGGTGCTAGAAGAGAGTACCTCCAACAACAAGATTGTTTGTTGCCATCATTCAAAACATTAGGATCAATGAGAGATTACAGTAAAGATATTCCATAGCCTAATATTAGATTAATCAGAAATTATAAATAGAATTCTTTTGATCGACTTTGTTCATTATCAGATAAATCAGTTTACAGATATTTTTAACAAGTGTATAAATACGACGCCCTTATGATTAGCAAAGACATTACTAGACCTCCAGCTCCATAGCTAACTAATGTCTTGAAAGGAAAAATTAATATTAGGAATGAACCGCAAAAGAAACTGAAAGAAAATAGGTTTGATAGATTGTTGCAAGATCAACATAAAGTTCAAAAGAGAGATATAAAACATTGTTTAAATACGGGTAAAATTTAATGTATATGAAATTAACTTGTCAACTGTAAAGGTGATATTTCCAAAACATGGGAAACTATTGATAAAATTATACCTTCTAATAAAAACTCAGAACAATTAAATTGCAAAAATAGATTTGAGAAACCTCATAAATTTATTGAGTTTTTTGCTAATGCCGGGAAACGAGCATTTGAAAAATGGCAAGAAAATGTTGACGAAACATATAATTTAGAATCAAATGAGGTTACTGTATTAATGATAATGAACACAGATCTAGACCACAGCCCATCGATGTTGAAACTGCCATTCTTACTATTAGATATTTGATTAAAACCAATTCTACAGGGTGTGACAAAATTCTAATAAGATTTATTAAAGATACTTTGCCATTCATCGTCTTTTACATAACTGTAAGCGTAAACACTTCGATAGTAAATGGTTCATATCCCCACCTCCGGAAACACTCTTATGGTAGCATCTCTACATAAGCTGGTGATCTCGATGATGTAAGCAATTACCGACTCATATCCCTGTTGCCTATCCTCTCAAAGATTTTAGAGAAAATAGTAGGTAATTGATTAACTAGATTCTTAGAAAATAACAATTTAAACTCCATGAGGCAACATGGTTATAGATGTAAGTTATCCACCTAAATCGCTATTTTGAAAGTAACGAATGCAGTACAAAAGAATATAGATAAGAATAACAGCCCTATGATCTCTACTAGACCTCTCAAAGGCTTTCGATAATGTTCAACATGAAAAACTGTTTAGTAAGATGACCTCATAGAATTGATGATTTTTGGTTTAAAAGTTACCTATCAGATCGAACTCAGTCCGTGAACATAGGTGATATTTCTGATAATCTACCTATCCCCTATGGTGTTCCACAGGGTTCAATATTTAAGCAAAAAAATTTTGGTGTTTACAAATGATTTGGTAAATGTAATTGTTGAGTGCACATTATCTCGGTTTGCTGATGACTCGCAATTCGTGTTTTTTTTTTTTTTTTTTTTTTTTGGAGAGCTGAAAAAATCTACCACACTTGGTCAGTAGTGTTGAGCAAACGTTAAAAGTAGTTTAGAAGTATTTCGATGGAAATGGTTCACTTGTAAATACAAAAAAAGGCGCAATTTATGTTTATTAGGACTAATTAATAGATTTCTCAAATACCTAATGATATTAAAATCAGCTTTGGTGAAAACATTTCTCCCGTTAAAGATGTAAAGAACCTTGGAGTCTATATGGACAGTTCAATGTCATTCAACACACACATCGATAAGCTCTGTAAAAGAGTGATTGGTAGATTGATGTATATTAACAGAGTTAGAGAGCATTTTGATAAGGCTACTAAAATGATAATTATCCAATCTTTAGTTTTAAGTCAGATTAATTATTGCAATATTATATGGAGCACTACAAATAAATTTCAATTAAGTCGTATACAAAAGCTACAACAATTTTCAGCCAAAGTAGCTCAGGCTTCTGCAAAGAAGTATGATCATGCAACACCAACAATAAATTCTTTGAAATGGTTTAACATTTATAATCAATATTACTTCAACACATGTCTGGTTTTTAAAATATTGCTTTCAAGTTTTCCTGAATGGTTTATGACTTTACCGCCAGTAAATGACAGAATGGTTTGTCGAACTAGACAAGCAAACGATCTGTTTATTCCAAGAACTATTCTAAATATTTGGCTCTAGAGATTTTAATGTAAGGAGGCCAAGAGCGTGGAATAAATTGCCTATCTCAATCAAAAAATATTGATAAACGTACTTTTTAAGAAAAAGCTAAAAGATTTTACTTCTTGATAATCAGTAGTACCAAGGTTAATTTAATATACTGACGTATTTAAACATTTCTATGAATAAATTTCTAATCATTATGAGGCCTTACTAAAGACGAAAGGTTGCAAATATATTGTAAAATTTTATCTTAATATTTACTACTTCTATGCTCTAAGCAATTATTTTGATGTAATGTAATTAATTCCCAGTGTGTAATGGAAACAAACATATTATTATTAATATTATTATTATTATTATTTCTCTCTCTCTCTCTCTATATATATATATATATATCTGAGTGATTAAGGTTAGATGACAAACGCATTTCTGATTTTTATGTGTCCAGGTGGTCATCTCTACTTCACCTACGTTATACAAATATATGGCTGATTAAAGTTGGGTGACAAACAAATTTCTGATTTTCATGTTACCAGATGTCCATTTCTTCTTCAACTTCGTTATACAAGTATATGGCCGATTAAAGTTGGGTGACAAACGCATTACTGATTTTATGCTACCAGGTGGCCATCTCTTCTTATCCTTCGTTATACAAGTATATGGCCGAATAAAGTTGGGTGATAAACTAATTTCTGATTTTTAAGTTACCTGGCAGCTATCTCTTCTTAACCTTCATTATACAAGTATATGGCTGATTAAACTTGGGTGACAAACGCATTTCTGATTTTCATGTTACCAGGTGGCCATCTCTTCTTCACCTTCATTATACAAGTAATGGCTGATTAAAGTTGGGTGACAAACGCATATCTGATTTTCATGTTACCAAGTGGTCATCTCTTCTTCACCTTAATTATACAAGTATATGCTTGATTAAAGTTGGGTGACAAACGCATTTCTGATTTTATGCTACCAGGTGGCCATCTCTTCTTTACCATCGTTATACAAGTATATGGCTGATTAAAGTTGGGTGTAAAACGCAGTTTTTATTTTCATGTTACCAGGTGGCCATCTCTTCTTCACCTTCATAATACAAGTATATGTCTGATTAAAGTGGGGGGACAAATGCATTTCTGATTTTCATGTTACCAAGTGGCCTTTTCTTTTTCATCTTCGTGACACAATTATATGGCTGATTAAAGTTGGGTGCTAAAAGCATTTCTGATTTTCATGTTACCAGGTGCCCATCTCTTCACCTTTATTATACAAGTATTTAGCTGATTAAAGTTGGGTAACAGAAGCATTTCTGATTTTTGTATTACTAGTTGGCAATCTCTTCTTCACCTTCGTTTTACAAGTATATGGCTGATTGAAGTTGGGTGAAAAATGCATTTCTGATTTTTAAGTAACGAGGTGGCCATTTCTTCTTCACCTTCGTTACACAAGAATATGGCTGATTAAAGTGGGGTGACGACCGCATTCCTTATTTCCATGTTACCAGGTGACCATCTCTCTCTTCTTTACCTTCGTTATACGAATATATGGCTGATAAAAGTTGGGTGACAAACGCATTTCTGATTTTCATGTTACTAGGTGGCCATTTTTTCTTCCCCTTTGTTATACAAGTATATGGCGAATTAAAGTTGGGTGAAAAATGCATTTCTGATTTTCATGTTACCAGGTGACAATCTCTTCACCTTCGTTATACAAGTATATGGCTGATTAAAGTAGGGTGAAAAACACTTATATTATTTTCATGTTATGAGGTGGCTATTTCTTTTTCACCTTCATTATGCATTTCGCTGATTAAAGTTGGATGACAAATGCATTTCTGATTTCCCTGTTACCAGGTGGCCATTTCTTTTTCACCTTCGTTATACAAGTATCTGGCTGATTAAAGTTGGTTGACAATGGAATTTTTGATTTTCATGTTACCAGGTGGCCATTTGTTCTTCACCTTCGTTATACAAGTATATGGCTGATTAAAGTTCGGTAACAAACACTTTTCTGATTTTCATATTACCAGGTGGCCATTTCTTCTTCACCCTGATTATGCAAGTGTATGGCTGATCAAAGTTGGGTTACAAACGCATTTCTAATTTTAATGTTACCAGGTGGCCATTTTTTCACTTTAGTTGAAGAGGTATATGGCTGATTAAAGCTGAGTGACAAACTCATTTCTCAAAATCATGTTACCAGGTGGCCATTTCTTCTTCACCTTCATTATACATTATATTGCTGATTAAAGTTGGGTGACAAACGCATATCTGATTTTCATGTTAACAGGTGGCCATATCTTTTTCAGCGTCCTTATACAAGAATATGGCTGATTAAAGTTGAGTGACAAATGCATTGCTGATTTTCTTGTTACTAGATGGCCATTTTTTGTTCACCATTATATAAGTATATGCGTGATGAAAGTAGGGTGACATATATTTTTTTGGATTTTCATGTTGCCAAGTGGCCATTTCTTCTCCACTTTCATTATAAGATTATATTGCTGATTAAATATGGGTGACAAAGGTATTTCTGATTTTCATGTTGCCAGGTGGCCATTTCTTCTTCACCTTTATTATACAAGTATATGGCTGATTGAATATTACTAGGTGGCCATTTCTTCCTCACCTTCATTATACAAGTATATTGCTGATTAAAGTTGGATGACAAATGTATTTCTGATTTTCATGTTACCAGGTGGCCAAATCTTCTTCACCTTCGTTACACAAGTTTTTGGCTGATTAAAGTTGGGTGACAAACATATTTCTGATTTTCATGTTACCAGGTGGCCATATCTTTTTCACCTCCATTATATTTGTATATGGCTGATTAAAGTTGGGTGACAATGCATTTCTGATTTTCATGTTATCAGGGGGGCCATTTCTTTTTCACTATTATACAAGTATATGGCTGATTAAAGTTGGTCAACAAACGCATTTCTGATTTTCATGGTACCAGGTGGCCAGTTCCTCTCCACTTTTATCATACAAGTATATTGGTGATTAAAGTTGGGTGACAAATTCATTTCTGATTTTCATGTTACCATTATGCCCCCTGTGGCTGCGGGGGCATACAAACAATTAGAATAGCGCCAACGTTATCCCTGCGTGTCGTTAGAGGCGACTAAAAGTGACGGGACGAGGGGGCTGGGAGCCCACTCTCCTGTATCTACATCCTGTGAGACATCGTCAAAGAGATGGAGCTGGGGGGAGAGTGGCTGCTCCCCGCACTCTAGTTTTGGGGTGTTTGAATGTGCGTGGATTTAGTACGATAGAGAGTAAAAGATGTGAAATTGGAAGTATGTTTAGGAATAGAAAGATGGATGTATTGGCCTTGTGTGAGACAAAGATAAAAGGAAAGGGTGAAGTGATGTTTGGTGAAATGTCTGGTAGAGTGTCTGGGATTGAAAGGGGAAGAGTGAGAGAGGGTATGGCCTTATTGCTGAGTGAATGGATGACAGGTAAAGTAGTGGAATGGAAGGAGATGTCATCAAGGTTAATGTGGGTAAGGGTTAGGTTGGGTAGGGAATGTTGGGCGTTTGTCAGTGGGTATGGGCCAGGTAGTGAGAAAAGTGAAGAAAAGCGGAATGAGTTCTGGAATGAATTAACTAGGTGTGTAGAAGGACTGGGTAGAAGGAATTATGTAGTTGTCATGGGTGACTTAAATGCTAGAGTGGGCGCTGGAGAGGTAGAAGGTGTCATTTGGAAGTATGGCGTACCAGGTGAAAATAAGAGTGGTGAGAGACTGGTAGATATGTGTGTTGAGCAAGAGATGGTGATAAGTAATAGCCTTTTCAAAAAGAAAGATAAAAATAAGTATACATGTGTAAGAGTGGCAAATGGAAGAATAGTAGAAAGGGCATTAATGGATTATGTGTTGATAACTAAAAGAATGTTTGGAAGATTGAAAGACGTGCACGTGTTTCGAGGTATGGCTAACGGTATGTCTGATCATTTTTTGGTTGAAGGAAAATTAGTTGTAGCAAAAGAGTGGGGGAATAGAGTAGGTGGATGTAAAAGGGAGCTAGTGAGGGTTGAAGAGCTAATAAAACCCGGGGGTAAAAAGTAAATATCAGGAAAGGTTGAAAATGACATATGACGAAGTGAAAGTAAGAGAAACTGGTAATTTAGAGGAGGAGTGGAAGTTGGTAAAAGAAAATTTTTTTGGGATTGCAAGTGATGTGTGTGGCAAGAAGGTTGTTGGAGGCAGCATGAGGAAGGGCAGTGAATGGTGGAATGAAGGACTGAAGGTAAAAGTGGAAGAGAAAAAGAGGGCTTTTGAAGAATGGCTGCAGAGTAATAGTATAGAGAAGTATGAAAAATATAGAGAGAAAAATGTGGAAGTAAAGCGCAAGGTACGTGAAGAGAATAAGAAGAAGTTTTGGAAAGAAGTGAAGAGAGTAAGGAAGGCTGGCTCAAGAATTGAAGAGACAGTGAAAGATGGAAATGGAAGGTTCTTAAAAGGAGAGGAGGCAAGGAAAAGATGGGCGGAATATTTTGAAAGTTTACTGAATGTTGAGAATAATAGGGAGGCAGATATAATTGCGGTTGCAGATGTTGAGGTGCCAGTGATGGGAGATGAGAATGAGAGAGAGATTACAATAGATGAAGTGAGGAGAGCACTAGTTGAAACGGGAGTAGGAAAAGCGTCTGGTATGGATGGTGTGAGAGCTGAGATGTTGAAGGAAGGGGGTGTGACTGTACTTGAATGGTTGGTGAGATTGTTTGATATGTGTTTTGTGTTATCAATGGTACCAGTAGATTGGGTTTGTGCATGTATTGTACCACTGTATAAGGGTAAGGGAGATGTGCATGAGTGTTGTAATTCAAGAGGTATTAGTTTGTTGAGTGTAGTTGGAAAAGTGTATGGTAGAGTATTGATTAATAGGATTAAGGATAAAACAGAGAATTCAATCTTAGAAGTACAGGGTGGTTTTAGAAGAGGTAGGGGTTGTATAAATCAGATTTTTACAGTAAGGCAGATATGCGAGAAATATTTAGCAAAAGGTAAGGAGGTGTATGTTGCGTTTATGGATCTGGAGAAAGCGTATGATGGAGTGTATAGGGAAGCAATGTGGAATGTGATGAGGTTATATGGAGTTGGTGGAAGGTTGTTGCAAGCAGTGAAAAGCTTCTACAAAGGTAGTAAAGCACGTGTTAGGATAGGAAATGAAGTGAGTGATTGGTTTCCGGTGAGAGTGGGGCTGAGACAGGGATGTGTGATTTCGCCGTGGTTGTTTAACTTGTATGTTGATGGAAAGGTGAGAGAGGTGAATGCTCGAGTGCTTGGACGAGGATTAAAACTGGTAGACGAGAATGACCATGAATGGGAGGTAAATCAGTTGTTGTTTGCGGATGATACTGTACTGGTAGCAGACACAGAAGAGAAGCTTGGCCGATTAGTGACAGAATTTGGAAGAGTGTGTGAGAGAAGGAAGTTAAGAGTTAATGTGGGTAAGAGTAAGGTTATGAGATGTACGAGAAGGGAAGGTGGTGCAAGGTTGAATACCATGTTGAATGGAGAGTTACTTGAGGAGGTGGATCAGTTTAAGTACTTGGGGTCTGTTGTTGCAGCAAATGGTGGAGTGGAAGCAGATGTACGTCAGAGAGTGAATGAAGGTTGCAAAGTGTTGGGGCCAGTTAAGGGAGTAGTAAAAAATAGAGGGTTGGGCATGAATGTAAAGAGAGTTCTATGTTAGAAAATGATTGTACCAACTGTGATGTATGGATCGGAGTTGTGGGGAATGAAAGTGATGGAGAGACAGAAATTGAATGTGTTTGAGATGAAGTGTCTAAGGAGTATGGCTGGTGTATCTCGAGTAGATAGAGTTAGGAACGAAGTGGTGAGAGTGAGAACGGGTGTAAGAAATGAGTTAGCAGCTAGAGTGGATATGAATGTGTTGAGGTGGTTTGGCCATGTTGAGAGAATGGAAAATGGCTGTCTGCTAAAGAAGGTGATGAATGCAAGAGTTGATGGGAGAAGTACAAGAGGAAGGCCAAGGTTTGGGTGGATGGATGGAGTGAAGGAAGCTCTGGGTGATAGGAGGATAGATGTGAGAGAGGCAAGAGAGCGTGCTCGAAATAGGAATGAATGGCGAGCGATTGTGACGCAGTTCCGGTAGGACCTGCTGCTTCCTCCGGTGCCTTAGATGACCGCGGAGGTAGCAGCAGTAGGGGATTCAGCATTATGAAGCTTCATCTGTGGTGGATAACGGGGGAGGGTGGGCTGTGGCACCCTAGCAGTACCAGCTGAACTCGGTTGAGTCCCTTGTCAGGCTGGGAGGAACGTAGAGAGTAGAGGTCCCTTTTTTTTTTTTATTTGTTGATGTCGGTTACCCCCCAAAATTGGGGGAAATGCCTTGGTATATGTATGTATGTATGTATGTATGTATATTACCATGTTGCCATCTCTTCTTCACCTTCATTACACAAGGATATGGCTGATTGATGTTGGTTGACCAAAACATTTCTGATTTTCATGTTAACAGGTGACCATTTCTTCTTCACCCTCATTATATAAGTATATGGATGATTGAAGATGGGTGACTAATGCATTTCTGATTTTTATGTTACGAGATGGCCATTTCCTCTTCACCTTTATACTGTACATGTATATGGCTGATTACATTTTTTTGACAAATACGCTTTGATTTTCATATTTCCAATTGGCTGTTATTTCTTTACCTTCATTGTACAAGTATATGGCTGATGAAAGTTGTGTAACAAACGTATTTCTGATATTCATGTTACCTGGTGGCCATTTCTCCTTCTCCTTCATTATACAAGAAGGATATAGCTGATCAAAGTTGGGTGACAAAAGATTTCCTGATTTTCATGTTACCAGGCGGCCATTTCTTTTTTACCTTCATTATACAAGTATATGGCTGATCAAAGTTGGGATACAAACGCATTACTGATATTCTTGTTAGCATGTGGGCATTTCTTCTTCGCTCTCGTTATACAAGTATTTGACTGATAAAAGTTGGGTGACAAATGCATTTCTGATTTTCATTTTACCAGTCGGCCATTTCTTCTTAACCTTTGTTATACAAGTATATGGCTGAATAAAGTTGAGTGACAAATGGATTACTGATTTTCATGTTACCACCCTTCCATTTCTTCTTCACTTTCGTTATACAAGTATATGGCTGATTAAAGTTAGGTGACAAAGACATTTCTGATTTTCAAGTTACCTGGTGGCCTTTTCTTTTTCATCTTTGTGATACAAGTATATGGCTGAATGAAGTTGGGTGCCAGATGAATTTCTGATTTTCATATTACCAAGTGGTCATTTCTTCTTCACCTTCGTTATACACGTCTATGGCTTATTAAAGTTGGGTGACAAATCCATTCCTGATTTTCATGTTACCAGATGACCATCACTTCTTCACCTTTGTTATACAAGTATATGCCTAATAGAAGGTGGGTGACAGACCCATTACTGATTTTCATGTTACCAAGTGGTTATATCTTCTTCACCATCATTATACAAGTATATGGCTGATTAAAGTTGGGTGACAAACACGTTTCTGATTTTCATGTTAACAGGTGGCCATTTCTTGTTCATTTTCATTATACAAGCAGTTGCCTGAATAAAGTTGGGTGATAGACGCATTACTGATTTTCATATTACCAGGTTGCCATTTCTTCTTCACCCTCGTTATATAAGTACTTTATATGGCTGGTTAAAGTTGAGTGACAAATGCATTTCTATTTTTTTTGTTACTAGGTGGCCTTTTCTTCTTCAGTACTAAACAAGTATATGGCTGATTAAAGTTGGGTGACAAACGCATTACTGATTTTCACGTTACTAGGTGGCCATTTCTTCTCGACTTTCATCATACAAGTATATTGCTGATTAACGTTGGGTGACAAACCCATTTCTGATTTTCATGGTACCAGGCGGCCATTTCTTCTTCACGTTCATCATACAAGTATATGGCTGATTAAAGGTGATTCACAAAAACATTTCTGATTTTCATGTTACCAGGTGGCCATTTCTTCTTCACCTTCATTATACAAGTATATGGCTGATTAAAGTTGGCTGACAAACATATTTCTGATTTTCATGTTACCACGTTGCAATTTCTTCTTCACCTTCATTATACTAGTATATGGCTGAATAAAGTTGGGTGACAAAAACATTTCTGGTTTTCTTGTTACCAGGCAACTATTTCTTCTTCACCTTTGTTATACAAGTATATGGCTGATCAAAGTTGGGCGACAGACGATTTCGTATTTTCATGGTACCATACCAAGTAGCCATTTCATCTTCACCTTCATTTACAAGTATATGGCTGATTAAAGTTTGTTTACAAAAAAATGTCTGATTTTCATGTTACCATGTGGCTATCTCTTCTTCACCTTCATTATACAAGTATAAGGGTGATTAAAGTTGGGTAAAAAACTCATTTCTGACTTTCATGTCACCACGTAACAATTTCTTCTTCACCTTCATCATATAAGTATATGGCTGATTAAAGTTGTGTGACAAATGCGTTTCTGATTTTCATGTTACCACGTGGCTATTTCTTCTTCACCTTCATTATACAAGTATATTGATGATTAAAGTTGGGTGGCACGCATTTTTTATTTTCAAGTTACCATGTAGCCATTTCTTTTTCACCTTCGTTTTAGAAGTATATGGCTGATTAAAGTTGGGTGACAAAGGCATTACTGATTTTCATGTTACCAGGTGGCCATTTCTTGTTCATTTACGGTATGCAAGTAGTTGCCTGATTAAAGTTGTTTGATAGATGCATTACTGATTTTCATGTTACCAGGTGGCTATTTATTCTTCACCTTCATTATACAAGTATATGGCTCATTAAAGTTGGGTGATAAACTAATTTCTTATTTTCATGTCACCACATGGCAATTTCATATTCACCTTCATTATACTAGTATATAGCTGATTAAAGTTGGGTGACAAACACATTTCTGATTTTCCTGTTACCAGGTGGCCATTTGTTCTTCACCTTCATTATACAAGTATATGGTTGATTAAAAATGGTTGACAAATGCGTTTCTGGTTATCATATAACCACTTGGCCATTTCTTCTTCACCTTCATTATACAAGTATATGGTTGATTAAAGTTGGGTGACAAACTCATTTCTGATTTTCATGTTACCAGGCGGCCATTTCTTCTTCACCTTCACTATACAAGTATATGGTTGATTAAAGTTGTGTGACAAATGCATTTCTGATTTTCATGTTACCAGGTGGCTATTTCTTCTTCACCTTCATTACACAAGTATATGGAGGATTAAATTTGGGTGACACCATTTCTTATTTTCATGTTACCTGGTGGCCATTTTATGTTCATTTTCGTTACATAAGTAGTTGCCTGATTAAAGTTGGGTGACTGATGCATTACTGATTTTCATGTTACTTGGTGCCCATTTCTTCTTCACCTTCGTTATACAAGTATATGGCAGATTAAAGTTGGGTGACAATCGCATTTTGATTTTTATGTTACCGTGTGGCCATTTCTTTTTCACCATCTTGATACAAGTATATGGTTGATTAAAGTTGGTTGACAAACGAATATCTGATTTTCATGTTACCAGACAGCCATTTCTTTTTCACATTCGCTATACAAGTATATGGCTGATTAAAGTTCGGTAACAGACGCATTTCTGATTTTCATTTTTCCTGGTGGCTGTTTCTTTTTCACCTTTGTGATACAAGTATATGGCGGATTTAAGTTGGGTGACAAACGCATTACTGATTTTCATGTTACCAGGTGGCCATTTCTTCTTCACATTCGTTATACAAGTATATGGCTGATTAAAGTTGGATGACAAACGCATTACTGAATTCCATGTTATTATGTGGCCATTTCTTCATCACCTTCATTATACAAATATATGGATGATTAAATTTGAGTGACAGACGCATTTCTGATTTTCTTGTTACTAGGTGGTCATATCTTCTTCACATTTATTATACAAGTTTATTGCTGATTAAAGTTGAGTGACAAACGCATTTTTTATTTTCATGTTACCAGGTGGACATTTCTTTTTTCACCTTCGTTATACAAGTATATGGCTGATTAAAGCTGGGTGACAAACGCATTTCTGTTTATCATGTTACCAGGTGGCCATTTCTTCTCAACATTGGTTTTACAAGTATGTTGTATGTCTGATTAAAGTTAGATGACAAACACATTATTGATTTTTATGTTATCAGGGGCCTATTTCTTTTTCACCTTTGTTTTGCAAGTATATGGGTGATTGGCTGATTAAAGTTGGGTGACAAACGCATTATTGATTTTCATGTTACCAGGTGGCCATTTTTTCTTCACCTTCGTTATACAATTATATGGCTGATTAAAGTTGAGTGACAAATGCATCATTGATTTTTATGTTATCAGGGGCCTATTTCTTTTTCACCTTTGTATTGCAAGTATATGGGTGATTGGCTGATTAAAGTTGGGTGACAATTGCATTTTTGATTTTCATGTTACCAGGTGGCCATTTCTTCTTCACCTTCGTTATGCAAGTATATGGCCGAATAAAGTTTGGTGACAATTCCATATCAGATTTTCATGTTACCAGGTGGCCATTTCTTCTTCACCTTCATTAAACAAGTATATGGATGATTAAAGTTGGGTGACAAATGCATTTCTGATTTTCATGTTACCAGGTGGCCATTTCTTCTTCACCTTCGTTATACAAGTATATGGCTGATTAAAGTTGTGTGACAATTGCATTCCTGATTTTCATGTTACCAGGTGGCCATTTCTTCTTCACCTTCGTTATACAATTATATGGCTGATTAAAGTTGGGTGACAATTGCATTCCTGATTTCCATGTTACCAGGTGGCCATTTCTTCTTCACCTTCGTTATACAATTATATGGCTGATTAAAGTTGGGTGACAATTGCATTTCTGATTTTCCTGTTACCAGGTGCCCATTTCTTCTTCACCTTCGTTATACAAGTATATGGCTGATTAAAGTTGGGTGATAAACGCATTTCTGTTTTTCATGTTACCAGGTGGCCATTTCTTCTTCACCTTCGTTATACAATTATATGGCTGATTAAAGTTTGGTGACAATTGCATCCCTGATTTCCTTGTTACCAGGTGGCCATTTCTTTTTCACCTTCGTTATACAATTATATGGCTGATTAAAGTTGGGTGACAATTGCATTTCTGATTTTCATGTTACCAGGTGCCCATTTCTTCTTCACCTTCGTTATACAATTATATGGCTGATTAAAGTTGGGTGACAATTGCATTCCTGATTTCCATGTTACCAGGTGGCCATTTCTTCTTCACCTTCGTTATACAATTATATGGCTGATTAAAGTTGGGTGACAATTGCATTCCTGATTTTCATGTTACCAGGTGGCCATTTTTTCTTCACCCTCGTTATACAATTATATGGCTGATTAAAGTCGGGTGACAAATGTATTTCTGATTTTCATGTTACCAGGTGCCCATTTCTTCTTCACCCTCGTTATACAATTATATTACTGATTAAAGTCGGGTGACAAATGCATTTTTGATTTTCATGCTACCAGGGGGCCATTTCTTCTTCACCTTTGTTATACAAGTATATGTCTGATTAAAGTTGGGTGACAAACGCATTACTGATTTTAATGTTATCAGGTTACTATTTCTTCTTCACCTTCATTATACAAGTATATGGCTGATTAAAGTTGGGTAACTGACGCATTTCTGATTTCCATGTTACCAGCTAGCCATCTATTCTTGACCTTCATTATAAAAGTATATTGCTGATGTTCTGATTTCTAATGATGATTCCGAAGATGTTAACCAAGCACAACTATAACTGTCTTTTAACCATTAATCACAGTTCCTATTGTTTTACTACTCCATCAAACATTCAGATACCCCCCACCTTAATGGCTGTTTAATGGTACCATTACAGAGAGAGAGAGAGAGAGAGAGAGAGAGAGAGAGAGAGAGAGAGAGAGAGACCAATGCACAAATTAATCAGTCAACTGGCAGGTATCAACCGAATGAATTATTAAATATATATTGTATACCAACGTAAATATTAGATTGATGGATAGAGAGAAAAAATAATAAAAAAAAGTTTAAATTGAAGCCACTTTTAGAGAGAGGAGAGAGAGAGAGAGAGAGAGAGAGAGAGAGAGAGAGAGAGAGAGAGAGAGAGAGATGCCCGGGTGGGGAGGGGTGGCGAAGCTGGTGAGGGAAGAGAAGAGAGGGGTCGAGGCGGCGGGAGATGGTAGGCGGACCTTTTTATCACTGTTTTGTTCGTATCCATTTCTGGGTTATCGAAATTTGCCTCTTGGTACGCGGTAAAGTGTCATTAATCTTTATAATTAGGAATTTATGATACTTTACTGCACTAGGTGTATGTAATACACTATATTAAAATCTCGTACTGATACGAGTATCCGTTACAGAGTTTATTGCCCAAAATCGTGCTTGCAAATATTAATTATCCGAAAATAAGAAACTTGCCCAGTTTGCATAACAAAGTTTCCTCTCGTTTCTCGTTTTAGTATTCTAAGAATATATATTTGGAAATACTTAAGTTGAGAACTAAATTGTGAAAAAAAAAATCATTTTATATGGTCGTGTAACAAAATCTGATAACAAATAGACTAATTTGTATGAAATATCAAATATATATCTGCTCATAACAATGACTTTACCAATAAATAGGCCATGGATTAGCATGAAACTACATATTTTGAAAAATGTTAATAAAATGGACTGAAGTATAAATGCATTCGAAAAATAAATTCGATATTGAATAGGATTTTCATTGATGAAATTTATAATTTTTATTGTCAACTTATTTAAAAGAGAAAACTGCAGCTGCGAAGAGCGTTTGCCAAGATGAATTACAAGAAGGTAATCACAGTGAACTATGAGAATTTTGAAATAATCGCCCAAACAACATCCTAATAGATCCCCTTTGTGTAGGGAAGATAAAAGCTGCTTTACTCTTACCGTCTGGAAAGATATATAGACAAAATTAAGTTTATGAACTAGGGGATAGCAACCGTGCTAGACGAAAGAATTTAGAAAAACAGGAACTTTCTTTAAATGAAAACGTAAGGTGAAGGTTGACTAGAATAATTACATCCTGTTTTTCGCCAGTAAATGGAACCCCGGGATCTATGGAACTGAATAATTTGTTTTCGTGGGCTTTTTATCATTACTTAAATACAAAAGAATCCAATATAATATACAGTCTTCTAGCTAATTAATGTTTTGCCATTGTTTAAATGACAATGAACAGGAAAAAACAAAGTGTGATAAAAGGCTCACACATAGTTTTCATGTTTCAATAATAGTCCACGACAAATACAGATATGGTGATGTATATGTTTGTTTATTGTCCCGGATAGGTAACAAACTGCCGAGTTTGAGAATGTGTTCCTCAAATGTTTTCATTAACCAAGGTATTGCACATCCCTTTTGAAACAATAAGCAAAATATATCACAGAGGGTACTATATTCTGTCGTACATGGTAAATGTTTATAGGAATAAATTCATTGCGGGAGGTGGTAAAGCATTAAAGACCGTAAATATTAAACCTTTAATCTGATCTTTTAGTGAAGCAAGGACGTATGTCAATTAAAATAAAACTTCAAGAGCGTTAATGAGAAATAAAAAGAAAAAAATTAATTTTGAAAAGATGATTTGCAGCATTATTGTCGTTGTAATATTTATTGTTATTTGTAATTGTTGTCGATGTTATTTTAGTTGATTTTTTTTTTTTTTTGGTTGTTGATATAATTTTGATTAATAATGTTGCTGATGATATTGCTATTATTATTTTAGGTCTTATTGTTATTGCATCATTTTTGCTATTGTATTGTTATTACTACTATTATTATTATCATCATTATCATAATTATTATTGCTATTATTATTAGTCAAAGTGTATGTAATTTCTAATAGATAAATAATATACAATTAGATTAAGAAGCAAAAACCTCAAATGTGTGATGGTTTCAGCAAAAACTCTTCGAACACTTGTTTGTAGAATGATATCAGTTTTATAAAGTCACCCAGTCGTCATAAAGCAATATTTTTGGCTCCTGAAATGTATGCCTCCTTGTTGTCAAGTTGCCACAAACAAATACAAAGATACTTCAACCAATCAAAGAAGGAATATTTGAAAAGGAGGAATTTAAGCCTCCCCTGACCTCATACATAAAAATGATCAACAGCAATTACAGAACAAGTCTATAAACATGCACTCAAAGAAACTAGAAGAGAAATAGGCTAAGGGAAAAACAGTGGTTTTAAAGGAAACTAATAAGCTATGAATGGACTGAAAACATGGAAGCCCCATAAGAAATAAATGTCATTTTATGAATAATATATCTTATTCTGGATATTTTTAATTTTCATTGTTAAAATGATACCGCGCAGAGGATCCCAAACTTCACCATATCAAGGGCCCCTGAGACATTACGAGTCCCAGCCGAGGACCCCCAGCCTATCAAAAGATACCCATTCATTCATTAAATAATTACAACATAGGAAGGGTATTTACCATATGCATAGTCAGGCACGACGTAAGTATTAATAAACATGGAAAATATTTTCAGCGTTTTATTATTCTAAATTCAATACAATATAAAATTGGTAAAAAAAAGTAAGTTCAGTAAGTAGTGTCACCACCAGTGACCATAATAAATGAAATACCCTTCATAAAAATAATGTAGAATTGAACACAAAAGCCATAAGACATATCTTGTTTAGCTGGTCAGTGAGGGGTTTAATGTGAGTTGGTGCCAGACGCATGTCATTGCCCACCTGTAGGCGTTGTTTTTGCTTTGTTTTACGTATTATCAATGTGGAGAAAACTTTCTCACATAAGTAGGTTGTGTCAGAAGGCAAAATGTGTTTTAGAGCCTTCTCAGCCAGAACATGATATTCAGTTCTTAAGTAGATCCAAAACTCTGACAATGAAAGGGCAGAGAACTTTAGTTTTATACCCCATCACTTGACATTTCAATGAATCCCCCTTACGATTTCATAGCAAGATGTGCACATATTCCGACTGCAAAAGGGTTTCTCATTCAGTTCAGGAGAGAATTTTCCAATTCAGGGTAATATTCCCTGAAATAGCCTTGCATATGAGATTGATGGGACACATTGATTGGGGTATTGTCTTCACTTGATGTCATACCTTCTTGGTGATAAAGTGGGAACATTTGAGTGACTCTGTATGGAGGCACCAGTTAGGTATTAACTGATAAGCGGAGTGAAAGTAACTAACTCTATTTGGACGTAGCAACCGTATATACAAATAACTTGTTCCAGTCAAGAACAGCAAAAAACTGAAACACAATGGGACAAGCATATACAGGGATTAACAAGTTATCAGTGCAAGGGAACAGCAATAACGACAATATACAATAAAACAGGAAATACCGCTACGTGTGATACGCGTGCGGTACATGGCACCCCCTCTAAAAAAGACATACTATACATGTGAAATACGGCTCCCTGCTCTTGAAAGGTATGCTTTAGGTGGGTCATCTGGCAGGAGAAATGCAGGTTTTAGGCAATCAATGGAGACCCAGTCTCCTATGCCATGCATAGTGGTGAAGAATGCTTTAGGCGTACGACGCATCACAAGGAAAGGGCACGTGTAAGGGGCCGTTAGCGGTGGTTTGCCAGTGTCGTTACAATGAATAAGGGTCTGAAAAACTTTACTAATAGTTTGTGTTAGGAAAAATTCAAATTACTTAAAAATTTGTCTGTTATTTTATCATTGTTTTTGTTTAATGAGCCTCAAGCCCCTAAAAATGTTTTAATCTGTTTTTGTTTCTCTTAACATGTAATTGAAATCACGCCCTACACTCGGTAGGGAGTTATGTAGAGGTGTAATGGTTTGCCATCTTAGTTGATCGTGAGGAACATCTCAGTTCTGATCCTGTTGTATTTCAGACATCTTGGTTCTGTCGACCTGAAAAGATTAGTTAAACATTTCAAGAGGAAACTGAAGACTTCCTTATTTCATCAGTCAAACAACAGTGATGATTTAACAGTAAATGAACAATACGAGATATGAAACATTAAATACTCTGAACAAACAAGGTAAAACGACAGAGGAGGTCCTGTAGAGAGTGGGGTTCCCCAGCTGTATGGGACCGAAAAGCAGCTGTCAAAGTAAAGTAAAGTTTATGGTGACGGAAAATATGTTATAAAATTCTTGTGTTAACATTGGTGACCGTTTAATTCCTGAAATATTTTTGTTTACTATTGGTCATTTTCGCCTGTGAAAAATAGGGAACAGGGACGATAAATATGGTTGTTTATTCAAAGTTGTGCCAATTGCCAGTTGGCAAGAGTAACCTACTTTCATATTTCACAGGAAATGACTTCAACCCTAGAGTATATCGGCTTGTGTATAAAAGCCATATTTTCATATAGAATCTTGGCAACAAGTTTTATTATCATCTAAATACATCATCAAACAGGGAAAATTATGTTGCCAGTTTTTCTGTGTGGTCCCAGACTGATTTTCAGCATCAACAAATAATATCGTAAAAATTCCGCAAAAATAACATATTTTCAAATTATTTACAGTGTGTAACAATTTTAAATGGCCATAATTATCCAGTTTTGGAAAATATGTGATAAAGACTAATAGTGTGTGACTATTTTGTACTTATGGTATAAATGTTCACCAAAAGATTCTGCTTCTAGCAACTTAACAAGTAATTCTTATTGCAAAAGAATAACACAAATGTTAATGATCCGCTGTTTCAAGTTACAGCCACAAATGTCCACGACGTCAGTCCTCTTCAATATCCTGGCCATCTGTGATAGGATTAGTGTTCTGGCATGTGTCATCTCCTGTACAGTTGCACAATTCAGTGCACACAAGATTATTTTGTCTGCAAGAGCATCTGCGCGAACACTTGTTGGCTGAATCGATGTTAGTGGATCCGCAGTTGCATCGAATGAGTTGAAGAACTGCTTCAGGAGCTGGTGCTTCCTTTGATAGCAGTGGCATCAGTTTGTCATGTTGCATTTGCCATCCGAGCATGAGAGGATTTGGTATGACTGGATTTAAGACCAGGTCTTGTGACCAAACACTTGCTTGAATATGTGCGCGTCGGATGTGCTCGAGCCATGCTCCATGTGTAGGTGGTAACATGTCTACTCCTTGGTCAGATCTCAGCCTTTTGAAGAGGTACCACCTGAGATTCTTTGCCTTGGGGATATGGAGTTGCTTAGGACAGAAGAGTGAGCATAAGAATTCTTCACACCCTTCGACCACACTATCTGATGGTTCGGCTCCTTCTCCAAGCCCATTCAGTGCAGCAAGTACGGTTGAACTGGCATTAAGGAAAGCTTTGAAGCATCCTTTTTTTCCTTTGCCTTGTATATGCCCAGTTGTATCGCATCCAGTCAGCGCATGCCATTTGATCAAAGCTGATGCTTTGTCGGAACCAAGCTTGTCATAGATGGGTTTCAGCTGGATGATGCGACGGCGTTCTCCGGTGCCCATGATCATTGCTGGTCGCGAACCAAGCATTGGCACCATACGAAGAGCCAAGAGCAGAACATCAGTGTCCTGTGAGTATATGTGGACTTCAAATCCTGTTCCTGCTACTTCTACAACGTGTAATATCATCAGAGTGTCAGCTTCTTCGTGGGTGCTTACACCTGTAGATACATGACATTCAGAGTTTGTCATAATGCTGCTGCATGTCACGGTTACTAGGTTCTTGGTAGTACTCTGGTTGATGAGTTGTTGTGCCAGGTACAAAGTGAATGAATCCTTTGTCTCATTGCTTGCAAGAAATGTACCTTTGTCTTTGATACAAGTTGCATCTTCTACATTGTAGGAATTGATTCCCTTGGACTTGCCTCTGCGGCTCTCCCGTGTGCCCTCCTTGAGTGAAGATACTATGGTGTAATTATCAAAGATGATCCTCACTTGGCCATAACCTCGAGCTTTTGAGTCAATCAACTTGACATATGATGTGCCTAAATCCTTGCAGTTTTTGACGTTCTTGACAGCCATCAACTCATGCAATACAGCCATGCCATCAACTACAAGACAGAAACCCTCGTTTTCATCGTTGGTGCACTGAGCATTGGTTCCTGGGGTTGTATTGTCATCTGGCTCCAGAAGGTTCTCCAGCAGGTGGATTACCATGCTCTTGTCAGTGGTCGGGTGGATTGCTCCATCTGGTTGCATCAGTAACCTGTTTATGTACACAAACTCGTGGGTGCCAATCACTTCCTCTAAGTTGATGTCATCCCATGAGAATCGTGCTATCACCAGCATAAGGGCTTTCAAACGTATTACGAAATCTGGAGTCAGATGAAAGTGGGATGAGTGCCACTTCGGTCTGTCTTGCAAGCCTGTACGATGGATTGAGACAGAACGAGACATGATTTATGCAACAGTTCAGTACGTGTCTCTGTTGTTGCAGCTTTTGCCCCTTGCAAGATCCATCGCATTAATGTCATTAGTTCAGCTGGAACACCAGCTTCGCCACATCCAACTAAAGAACCATCAAAGGACCACGGATGTTCTTTTCTGGTCTGTAGCACTGCTTGTCTGATGACCTTTGAGCAGCGGTAGATTGCTGTTATGTCTGCTTTCAGGTCTCTCTCCTCCATTGCCTGGTCTATGGCAGACCGACCAGATTCCCTGGAATGTATCACTGTGGGCTTCCTTCCTCTGGCATCAGTGATTGTAAAATTGGTAATATTTTGTTCGATTTTTGCTAAGAGGGCCTGTTGTGAGATTTGCTTGTCGGGAATTCGATGGTCGTACATCATGTCAGAGTACAATGCAGCAACATCGGTCAGTGTTATAATGTCTCCATTATCCAAACGCTCTCGTAGTTGGGCGAAAAATTCCATCTCAGCTGATATGAATGCCACTGTGTCTTCATTCGAATGGTCCTTCTTTGTACTGGGTCTTTGGGGATGTTGCAAATAGCGTTGCCAGTGCATCGTATGGCAGCTTTTGTGGTATCTGATGTCCCTGGAAAGAAAGTCTCCATCTGCAAGGATGTCGGCCATGTTTAGCTTCCACAAGTCTTTGTCACTGGCATCAACAATTTTTTGATTGATTGTCCAATGTCTGCACTTCTACATATATGAAGCTCCTCTGGTGTGGATCCTGTCCTGGCGTGTTTTTTGGTGTGTTTGATTTCTTGGCAGTAGAAGCATAGTTCTCTGTTAAATGCACTCACGTGAGATCGTGTGAGCTTTCTGTTGGTCGAATCAACACCTGCATCTCTGTCAGACGCAAGAGTTGCAGTTGATGACGTGGGTCGGCCCCCACCTTTCCTGTAAGACAACATGCCAGTGTCGCTTGTTGTAAGTGCCTTTTCATAGCGCTTCTGGTCTCTCTCAGTGTGTCCCTTGTGTGTGACTTCACTATAGCATGTTCTGTGCCAAACAGCATGGTTGTCGTTCATGATTTCTGCTGATAAACCGCGCATCCGTTGATTTAATTGAACGAAGTCTTGATTCCCATATTCAGCTCGGAGCTCGATAGTGTCAAGGAAGTTCTGATAACTTTCGCTTTTAGGACATGTCAGTGCTTCCAGCTCTTTTCCTTTGCTTTTAGTGTTCGTCCATTTTTCCCCTTGGCATTTTAGACATCGATTGAAGTCAATTGACGGTCTTTTTGTTGGTGGTTCTCCAGAAGTTACAGAGATGGACATCTTTGTTTATATTGTTCACAGTGATGGCACAGAACTTTTATTCACAAATATTTGAAGATTAATTCAACATTTCCAAACAGGAATAACATTAAATCACAATTTATTCACTATATACCTACCTTTATAGTGCCACAATACCCCAAAAACTACAAAAATGTCATGCAGAAACATATCTAAACCTATATGTATGTAGGCGCTATTTTCCAATCTTGATCGAACTGCTCGATTTTAGTGACTTTAGTTTCTGTAGTAGAAAGTCATGTGGGACCAAATGAAAAAACTGGCAACATATTTATCTATGTTCACAATACTACCTGGAACATTTTCAACACAGTTGCCAAGATTCTATATAAAAAAATAACAACATTAAATTTTCCAACACAACCGATCAGTGTTGAGTTCGCCACCAGAAGCATAGAGGTATCCCCTGAATACTGAGATCTATGTTTTCTTTCATATTTACAAGAATGCTTAGTCATAGCTTTGGTTCTAATTAAGCCTATTTTTTAATGTGGATTTTTTTTTCAACCGTGATATTTTTTTCAGAATTTATTCATAATTACTGTCTTTATTTTTCCATTCGGAAATAGTAGTGAGCGTTTTTCCCCCATAACCTGTCCCCTCCTCAGACACCAATTTAAAATTTATGTCATTTACTTCCTTTCGAAAATCCATCCTGAGATTCAAGTTATTTGTTATATTATATATACTGTCGGTTTTCCTCGGAATTATTATTATTATTGTTATTATTATCATTACTTGCAAAGCTACAACCCTAGTTGGAAAAGCAGGATGCTATAAACCCAGTGGCCCCAACAGGGAAAATGGTTTCAGTGAGGAAAGGAAAGAAGGAAAAATTGAATATTTTTAGAACAGTAACAACATTACAATATATATTTCCTATGTAAACTATAACAAAACAAGAGAATTCTAATCCAAAAGACCGTGCAAGACCATGGTACAGAGGCTGTGGCATTACACAAGACTAGAGAACAATGGTTTGATTTTGGAGTGTGCTTCTCCTAGAAGAGCTACTTATCATACCTAAAGAGTCTCCTCTACCCTTACCAAGAGGAAAGTAGCCACTGAACAATTACAAATACAATGCAGTAATTAACCCCTTGGGTGAAGAAGAATTGTTTGGTAATCTCAGTGTTATCAGTTGTATGAGGACAGAGGAGAATCTGTAAAGAACAGACCAAACTATTCGGTGTATGTGTAGGCAAAGGGAAAGTGGACCGTAACCAGAGAAAGGGATCCAATGTATAACTGTCTGGCCAGTCAAAGGACCCCATAACTCTCTAGCGGTAGTATCTCCTGGCCAAAATACTACCTGCTTTTTTCGGCAAACTCAGACAGGAAAAGGTAATGGAAATTTCAGTGGTTCTAGCTGTGTCCCCTTGCCCTGCTTGAAATCAAGCGGTGATGCCCAGTGCCCAGTTCATTGTTGATTGTTTATTTTTTACCCAGATCTCTGGGCAGTCCACTGTATTTTATTGTGTAGTGAAAAGGTGGGGCATGATCGGCATTTGGACACTAGGTAGTCTGGGTGCTACGTCTGGCCGCAGTCCGCAAACCACTACATAATTTTTGGATGCCCAGACCCGGGAAACACCAACCCTTAAACATGGCATCGTTATCAACCAAGGGCCGAAAGCCTAAGAATAGCCTTAGTCTGGATGTGGAGGGCCTCATCTCAATTGTTATTAACCTGGCTACTCAGGTGAGGTCCCTAACACTTCAGGTGGCAGCGCTGAAGAGTGTTGAGCCATCACCAACATGCCATGTTGCCACTAGGGGTATGACCACCGTGACCACCAGTGCCTCTTCTACGTCCCAGGCTTGGCCAAATGTCAATGGCCTGGTAATTCCTGTAACTGGAATGGGACCAGTGATTGTAGGTCTCAAGGCCCCTCCAGGGTCCTCACTGTTACTCCCACCTGTACCAGGTTTCTGGGAGTGTCCTGCTTGGGGTGGACCTCATGCCTCCTCGCCTGTAATGTTAACCAACTTTTTTAGTCCACACGAGGCTGCAGCAAGTCTCACTAGATTTACCTTCAATAATGATGATAATAATAAAAAGTGAGTGAATCGCTGTACATTAGAATACCTTTTGCTCAGAAGGAACTATAACTCAAGTTTAGGCCAAGGACAGGACCAGCCCAGCCATACCTGAAATGTTGACCTTGTCACAAGAGTCGATCACTGAAGATTGTGGTAGTGACACTTCTGGTGACACTTCCAGCTCCTGTCCCAGTGTCAGCTCAGCCGACACTGCCTCGACTGACTATGGCCAGTCCCTCCAGACAGAGCACCATCTGTCTGATCTGCTCAAGGCCCCAGTCTCCAGGAAGAGCCCCAAGCCTGGGATTTTCCAGCTAGAAACTGGATAGAGTTTGGCCCAATTCCTGAGAGATTTCAAGGCCTACTGTGCCAGTAGATTTACTGCAGGAAGCTTTGGCTAGTGTGAGCTGGGAAGGTTCCTGAAGGGAGAGATCAAGCAGGCTTTCTCGTCAATATGGGGTCCCAAGATTTCGTACCCCGATATGAAGGACCATCTCGACTGGTGCCGTGAAGCCCAAGAGGAGACCTGATGAAGGGAGGAAAGCTCATTTCAGCAGTGCCTCCTGTTGAGAGGGCGAATTGCTGAAGATATATGCCATACGGTTGGCCTCCTCATGCAAGTATGCATATCCTCGGTGTAGCTTGGATCTGAGAGAGCCGAGACGAAAGCTCAGCAAAACAGTTCCAAGCAAAGCTGCAAGTTGGCTGGAGCAGTCTCTGGCCACTATCAGTGTCTTTGCTGTCTGTCAGGCCACTTGGCAAGATGTCCTACACTTATTGAGCGTTCTCCATAAGGCATCCCGTCGGCGAAGCCAGAAAGCAGAGGACTTGACCGATAGTCCTCTGGGACAATCATGGCATGGCTCATATGCCGACCAGATTGCCGTTCACCTGATCCTGACCGAGTGTATCCATGCACTCCTCCTCGACCTGTCCCCAAACCTGCACCTATGGAAGTGTGCCTTCCACCATCTCACACTCCAGATAGTTCTCCTCAGTTCCAGAGGAGGTACTGTACTTGGTGCAAGAAACCAGGGTACCTTGTGGACAAGTGTCGCTGAAACATCAACCTGTGCCAACTCTGGCCAACTATCATGTCGTGCAGTGTGGACAACAGGCACCCCCAATGCACAGAACACCTGTCTACAAGACAGCTACTGCGGGCATCCCTGGGAGTGAGACCGCCTCCGTCCAGACTCCTTCTAAGTGGAGAGCAGTACCGGTGAACTCTACTCTAACCCCGTTGTTCTAGGCTGGTTCGACCAGTAGAGGGGAGAGCCAAAGTGGGAACGAGTCAGTGCTTCTTCCCGGTCCGTTGAGAAGAAGAAGAATTGCAAGAAGTCAAAGCTCAGAAAATCGTCAAGAATCGAGTAGTATCATAGGGCATAAAACACTAGACCTTCAGTGTAGAAGATGGGGCTATATCGAAGGAATGGCCGAGTGCTAGGTTCCAGCCTCGGAAAATCTCAATTTCCAAGGTTACACCTCAACCTGAAAAGATTTTTGCGCATCCAATGACACTCTCAGGATTGGCCAGTGATAACCTGTCCTTGACACTGTCCAAAGCTTCTCCAACTGACTCTTCCTGTGAGGGAGTCTATATTGAAAACCCTTCGTAGGGTTAACCTGGCGCAGTTGGTTCCTATACCGCTCATGGTTGTCCCAGTGACCATGTCTGAGTTCCATCGGGAGCGTTGGATTCTCTCAATGACTCCAGAGCTGAGGTCAACCTCCTATTGTTGAGTGTATTGCAGGATCACCAGCTGCAGATAGTACCTGACACCATTGGTCTGAAGGGTTTAGGGCAAATAGTGACCTCTTCTCTTCTCGAACTGGTTGCTATGGACCTGGTGAGTCTCCCAACAACCAGTACTGGGTTTATTGGCTGTCTGATGGAAGTTGTCCATTATTGCAAGTCGGTGACTGCAGTACCCATAAGGAATATGAAGAGCAGTATGATATGCTAAGCACTTGAAGACCAAGTTTTTCCTGTTATTCCTCTTGTTTCAGTCTGGCTATTGACTGATAATGGCCCTGAGTTTATTTCTCAGGAATTTACTGAGTTGTTGGAGCGGTACAATGTTGTTCATATCCGTATAAACCCTATAGTAATGGCGCAGTGGAGCGGGTGAACCATACCATTGGTGAGTTAATGAGGGTGATTTCTGGGGGAATCTTGTAAATGGGACCTTTATTTGTCCCGAGCAGTTCTCAGCTACAACGATTCCACCACACTGAGATTGGTTGTACTCTAGCTGAGAACATACTGAAGGATGCTCACAATGTTCATAGTATCCCATTGCTGTCAGCAGAAACGAGAGACCCATGGGCTGAAGGACATCCTCGGTACAAATCGTTTAAGGAGGGTTCTTAAGGTGCACCAGATGGGACACCTTCTTTAGAACAAGATAATCCCTAGGTTTAAGGGGAATTCCGTGTTACTAAGGTACGCAAGAATAAAGTCACCTATGAACAGCAGAGATTGCCTGATGGTGAACTGGAAAAAACTCACCATATCCAGTTAAAGGACTGGCTTGAACCCCCAGTCTATCTTAGGAGGCCCTTTCTCTGGTATCCAAGTGGTCTTCATCCTGACACTGAGATTCAGAGAGTTTTGATCCTAGTAGTGATAGTAACTCGTATGGGGTGGCTGCAATTGTTGCTTCATACCTTTTGCCTCGAGATCGTAACCAGTCCTGACGACGAAGGAAAAGCTACTCTCCTACAAGAACTATTACTCAGCTTAAGCCCTTCCTTATGTCAGCTAGGACTTATGAGAGGAAAAGAGCACTGGATGCTTGGTTATATCCCCCAGAAAATTTTGATGAGACTCCTGTATCGAAGCCTGAATCAGTTCCAGATCGTGTGGTCCTCCAACTGTAGGAGAACAGCCCCTTTGAAATGTGTGAACCCTCAATTTTGATTCCAGAATTGGTGGTTCACTTTCCTGTCCCCGAATTTCCAACACCCCCATTTCTTAGCTTCCTCTTTCCAAGAGGAAGGTGTTGTTCATTTTCCAGGGAGTTGGGAATTCTGGGAAGTTTCTAGCATTCAGTAGTTGCAACCCTTTTCTGCTGGCTCCAAGAGTTCCAGTCCAGATTTTCAAGACCTGCTTGTTTTAGAATACTCTGTTTCTAACTCAACAGTGCCATTTTATCCTGATTATGACTTTCTTGGCTTTTTGCCACCCAATTGTGACGACCGACTGTTGCCTAAAAACCCCACCTTTAGTGAATTTAGTTTCCCATGGACTAGGTCAAAAGTTCCAGTTCCTGATCTACCTCTAGTTCAGCCTTGAGTCATGGAGTGGAGGCCTGATTAGGCGAAAACTGTAAAAAGGGAATTGTCCTCCTGTCTGGAGTCGCCTCAGAATTCAAACCCTTTCCGACATTCTGATGAAAGATCGAAACAGTGGTCGTAACTCGAGGCTGAAGTGATACAGTCAGGCGTATATAACCTGAATGCAACAGTTCTGTTTGGGTCTTCTGAAACAGAGCTTTGCCCTGAATCATCACCTGATTTTTCGGGAATTTTACTGTCTTCTTCTGAGGCTATGAATACTGTCTCTGTTCTGCATCATAGATTGTAGATAACCCACAAATATCAACTGTTATGCCATGTTATCGATTGGTTAAAGACACCCCACTTGTACCTGGAGAGTTGCCAGCTTACCCTGTCTTGGGTGCTGCAAGAAACTAATATGGCTCCCCAGCAGATTGCTGGATCACAATGCATGTGCCGAGACAGAATATTGAGACTCAAAAGAAGACCTATAAATCTCCCACTCAATTAAATACCGATCAGAATTTTTTTTTTTATTTAAATTTTTTTGTATATTAATTACTTTCTCTAATTTGTTTTTAATCCCACATTGGGGGAAATGCCATGGAAAACTGTATTGAGTCACGGTTTGTGAAACTTATATATTGTAAAATTTCTTTGACCGTGAGTCAGTTATATTATATTTAGTAAGTTTTAATTGTAGTACTGTAATAGACCAAAATCAAAAAGTTTTGTATTTTATAAAATTGATTTTAGAATACAATGAATGTCAGCTCTCTCTTTTCCTGGATAGTTTTATGACTGTGTATGCCTGTAATACTGTAATGTTTCCTGTAATAATAACTGTGATGTTATTGGATAAGTGGGCGAAGGGATGGATGATAAATCAAATTTCTTTTAGTTGATCATCCTACCTTTATATTGAATCTTTTTTTTGTAATTAATGTATTCACTTGGAATTGTGTAGATTTTGGTGTAGGGCATTGTTGTCAGTTAAGACACATTTTTCAGATGGGCTTGAGGGCTAATTGGGGGGAGGGATGAATACAATGAATAAGGGATTGTGTGAAAAAAAAAATTACTAATTGTTTATATATTAGTAAAAATGCAAATTATTTACAAATTTATAATTTTTTTCATTGTTTTTGTTTAATAAGCCTCAAATCCCTAAAATGTTTTAATCTGTTTTTATTTCTCTTAACAGGTAATTGACATCACGCCCTACACCCAGTAGGGAGTCAATTAGAGGTGTAATAGTTTGCCATCTAAGTTGATCGTGAGGAACATCTCAGTTCTGATCCAGTTGTATTTCAGGGCCCAGCCGGTATGCCAATATGTGAGGGGTATAGGATGTAAAAAACAAAATCCTGAAAAAATTAATTGAGCTTTGTATGGCAATGGAGAATGCATATACGAAATAATTTGACAAAATTCCTCTTTCTTTCTTAGTTACAGGGTAATTAGGAAAAGTAACTCAATAAACCAAAAACATTAATCCCTAAAAGAATGCACTATTTCTGTTATCATAAATTTTGATAATTATTACATTTTAATTAAAAAAAAAGTTGTGAGTAATGGCATCTATATAGATTCCATGAGTCACAAGACAGGAAGTTTTATGATTATACCCTTCAGTGCTAGCACAAACCTCAGAGAGAGTACACGTTTGAGTTTGACCTCTGACAATCACTCGCTTTTATGTCTGTTTTTCTTGGTTTCGGCAAGAATTTCATCATGCCAAAGAGGAAAAGACAATTTCTACTTCTCGCTAACATAAGAAAGAAGGAAATTTTTTCTAATAAGAGTTCAGAAGTGGGTAATATCAGCAATATTAGCGGAGTTAGTGAAGGAGAGAAATGATGATGGAGCGACCATCTCGCCTAAAGAAGAGAGAAATTGAGCATAGGGATCTTCATTTATGAATAAATTATGATAAATAACATTGTTTTGGTTTATTAATATCTAAAAAGGAACATAAAATTTATAATAATCATGATTCTATTAATATTGTCGGTAAAAATACAAAGAAAAACTTTGAACGCCTGTATCTCAAAACTATACTTATTGACCGTCAAATTATATCTTCTCCCTTAGTTTTAAAGATATAGCATTGAAATTTGGTTTAGAACTTAGAAAGATTTTATAAAACAATAAAATAGAGTTATTTTTCCCAATTTTTGTTTCATATTTTTTTCGTAGTTTTTCCCCAGATTTTTGGGGTTAATTTTTTACCATAATGAAAAAATCATATATAGCCAAAAATGACATTTAAAAAAAAAAACTCTTTAATTGGACTTTTACATTATGTTTATATAGGGTAGTAATCCCAGGTCTTAATATTAAGTATCAAGAGAGGAGATAGAATTAAAAAAAAACACTAATTTTCAGGATAAATCGCCCTGGGGCCACAAAACAAAAGGTCAGAGGCAAAAATCCAATGCAGTTTGGAGATGTCATAAGTCACCTTATTAAGTGGTATGAATGTCAAAGTCCTGTCTTTAAAAACAGCTTTAGCTGGCTGGGCCCCTTCAGACATCTTGGTTCTGGTTGACTTGAAAAGATTAGTTAATGATTTCTCAAACATCCGTCCAGTTTATGGTGACGGAAAATTTGTGATTAAACCTTTGTGTTAACATTGGTGGCCGTTTAATTTCTGAAATATTTTTTGTTTACTTTTGATCATTTTCAGCTGTGAAAAATGGGGAACAGGGATGATGAATATGATTATATATTAAATGTTGTGCTAATTGGAGATACAGGTGTTGGCAAGTGTAATCTACTCTCACATTTCACATGAAACGAATTCAACCTAGAATCAAAATCCATGATTGATATTGAGTTCGCCACCAGAAGCATTCAGGTATTACTATAATACTAAGATCTTTGTTTCCTGTAGTATTTGCAAGAATTCTTAGTCATAGCTTTGGTTCTGATGAAGTCTATTTGTTAACCCTGGATAGGTACGGTCCTCGGACACCCCTTTAAGGGTATACTCGGACGCGAACGACCCCGACTCCAAAAAAAATTCTTGAAAAATCAGTTTTTGCAGTAACCTCCTTTTTTTTTTGCCAAAAAAAACTTCAATGAATGCTTAAAACAACTGTAAAGATAAATACTACTCATCTGCAGAAAAACTATTTATTATAAATATTTTAAAAAATTAAGTAGAAAAAAAAAAAGACCTGACATAATAATTCATAAAAAAAAAGTTTATACATATATACACAAATCCTTTTAGGAATTGATTCTTGAATGTTTAGGACACATCTTGATGTATTTTGGATGAAGTCAGACCCATGGAGGTGAAGATCTGAAATGAGAAAAAAAGGGTAACTTTTTTTGGCCAAAAAAAATTGTCCAAATTTCATGAATTTTTTTGGGTACCCAAATGAAATAGGAAGTGGCTAATTTTTTTAGGGAATAAACATATGTTATCCTAAAATAGAAATATGTAAAAAAATCTTCATTATTTTGTAAATTACATTTATATCAGGGGCCATATCTAAAGGTCATTTTTTGAGTACTTGGAAATTTCGTAAAAAAATACATATATTTAATATATAATATGATATTTATGCAGGTAAAAATATACCAAAATATCACAAATTCTATAGGGAACAAGAATATATATAGATAGGGCAGCTTACGCTTCGGATATGTCCACAAAATGGCCGCCAACCACACTGACTCAGACTCCCTAATCTGCCACTTGAAATGTAGGAAGGGTATGTCAATTTCAAGGTGTTATTTACTAATCTAATTATTATTGGATATGCATAAAAATTGTATGGTGGGTTGCTGGATAATTGTCGATTATTTTACGACTATAAAATTAAAATTCTGACCCAAAAAATTTTTTTTGAAGGGAAATAAAATCGAAAAAAAAATGTAAAACAATATTTTAGCTAAAAAAATTTGATGATATTCAATCAAAAAAAAAGTAAACAAAATTTTCCGACAAATAAACATCTAGAGGAATCATTACTCTGTGATAGTTCCTTAGTACGTAGTAATTTTGAAAGAATTGGGAAAAAACGAAAAAATGGCAATCACCGGAAAATCGAACACATACCTATATATACGCCATATCTGGCTAAAAAAAAGATAGGCATGGGTAGCCAGATCATCTAGAAACACTTTCCAACACTATAAAAATATAAGTTTTGCGACACTACTTGCCAATTCCTTACGGTAACATGACTAAGCAAAAAAATGCAAAACAAATAAAAAGGGGCACTCGTGGAAAAATGCCCATTCTAATATACGGCATTTCAGAAAAAAAAAATTTCAGCCACGTGCTAGGCAAACCATCAAGGCATATTTTCCGACAAATAAACATATAAATGAAATATTACTCTGTGATAGTTCCTTAGTACGTAGTAATTTTGAAAGAAATGGGAAAAAACGAAAAAATGGCAATCACAGGAAAATCGAACACATACTTATATATACGCCATATCTGGCTAAAAAAAAAATAGGCATGGGTAGCCAGATCATCTAGAAACACTTTCCAACACTATAAAAATATAAGTTTTGCGACACTACTTGCCAATTCCTTACGGTAACATGACTAAGCAAAAAAATGCAAAACAAATAAAAAGGAGCACTCGCGGAAAAATGCCCAACATTCTAATATACGGCATCTCAGATAAAAAAAAAAAGACATGCACGTGTTAGCCCAACCATCAAGGCACACTTTCTAACACATAAACATGAAAAAAAAATCAATAATATACGGCAATTCCTTACTACGTAGTAAATTTTTACAAATATTGAAAAAAAAACAGAAATTGGCAACCGCAGTTAAATACCCAATATACCAATAACTACGTCGTATCTGACAAAAACAAAATCACGCATGGGTAGCCAGATCATCTAGACACACTTTCCAACATTAAAAAAGCAAAAGTTTTACGACACTATTTCGCAATATCTTACGGAAAAATGACTTGGCAAAAAAATTAAAAAAAATTAAAAAGGGACACTTGCGGTAAAATGCCCGACATTCTAATATACGACATCTCAGATAAAAAAAAAGACATGCACGTGTTAGCCCAACCATCAAGGCACACTTTCTAACACATAAACATGAAAAAAAAATGAATAATATACGGCAATTCCTTACTACGTAGTAATTTTTACAAATATTGAAAAAAAAACAGAAATTGGTAACCGCAGTTAAATACCCAATATACCAATAACTACGTCGTATCTGACAAAAACAAAGTCATGCATGGGTAGCCAGATCATCTAGACACACTTTCCAACACTAAACAAGCAAAAGTTTTACGACACTATTTGGCAATATCTTACGGAAAAATGACTTGGCAAGAAAATGAAAAAAAATGAAAAAAGGGCACTCGCGGTAAAATGGTCCTCGTGGTGATGAACGACATTTTAACTAAAAAAAAAAACATGCACATGGTAGCCAAACAATCCACCAAGACTTTCCACAACTGATAACCTATACAAGTTGCACCATTCTACGACAATTTCATAATACGTAATAACTTTGATAATTATGCAAACTACCTCAGAAGGGTAAACTCGGACGCGAACGACCCCGACGCATCTCAGAAATCGGGGAAGGAGTACAGCTACAGCAATGCACATCTGGACACTACTAGAGCGTGTAGGGGAGACACCTCCTGCAGGTCGATCACCCACAAATTCAGTCACAGGGGTGAGTCACGTGAGAAAAACCTGTTTTTTTTTGACGCTCGGGGTCGCAAACGACCCACCGTACCTATCCAGGGTTAATGTGGAATCATATATTATAGCTTTGGTTCTAATGAAGTCTATTTGTTAATGTGGAATCATATATTTTTTTCCAACCGTGATATTTTTTTCAAAATTTATTCATAGCCCCCTGTGGCCGCGGGGGCATAAAAATAATTAGAATAGCACCAACGTATCCCTGCGTGTCGTAAGAGGCGACTAAAAGGGACGGGACGAGGGGGCTGGGAACCCCCTCTCCTGTATTTACAATCCTGTGAGACATCATCAAAGAGATGGAGCTGGGGGGAGAGTGACTGCTCCCCGCACTTTTGTTTCTTTTGTTTGATGTCGGCTACCCCCCAAAACTGGGGGAAATGCCTTGGTATATGTATGTATTCATAATCATTTGTCTTTATTTAAAACTTAGAAAGATTTTATAAAACAATAAAATAGAGCCATGTTTCCCAATTTTTTTTCATATTTTTTTTCGTAGTTTTTTCCCAGATTTATGGAGTATATTTTTTTACCATAATGAAAAAATCATATATAGCCAAAATTGACATTTAGAAAAAAAATTCTTTAATTGGAGTTCTACATTATGTCTATATAGGGTAGTAATCCCAGATCTTAATATTAAGTATCAAGAGAGGAGATAAAATAAAAAAAAAAAAACACTCATTTTAAGGATAAATCGCCGTGGCGCCACAAAACCGAAAGTCAGAGGCAAAAATCCAATGCAGTTTGGAGAATTCCGAAGTCCCCTTATTAAGTGGTTTGAATGTCAAAGTCCTGTCTTTAATAAACAGCTTTAGCCGGCTGGGCCCCTTCAGACGTCTTGGTTCTGGTCGACTGGAAAAGATGAATTAATGATTTCTCAAACATCCGTCCAGTTTATGGTGACGGAAAATTTGTGATAAAACCCTTGTGTTAACATTGGTGGCCGTTTTATTTCTGAAATATTTTTTGTTTACTTTTGATCATTCTCGGCTGTGAAAAATGGGGAACAGGGATGATGAATATGATTATATATTCAAAGTTGTGCTAATTGGAGATACAGGTGTTGGAAAGTATAATCTACTCTCACATTTCACATGAAATGAATTCAACCTAGAATCAAAATCCGCGATTGGTATTAAGTTCGCCAACAGAAGCATACAGGTATTACTATAATACTAAGATCTTTGTTTTCTATGGTATTTGCAAGAATGCTTAGTCATAGCTTTGGTTCTGATGAAGTCTATTTGTTAATGTGGAATCATATTTTTTTCCAACCGTGATATTTTTTTTCAGAATTTATTCATAATTAGTCTTTATTTCTCATGTCGGAAATAATTTTTTTTTTTTTTAAACAGTAGTAAGCAAATCTTTTCCCCCACATAACCTGTCCCCTCTTCAGACACCAATTTTGAATTTGTGTCATTTACTTCCTTTCTAAAATCTAACCTGAGATTGTACCTATCTCAACCTTACTTCTCATTATTCATAATGGAAAGTTCAGCGGTTCCAGCTGTGTCCCCTTGCCCTGTATAAAATCAGGTTGTGGAGCCCAGTGCCCAGTTCATTGTTGATTATTTACTTTTTGCCCAGATCTCTGGGCATTCCACCATATTTTATTGTGTTGTGAAAAGCTGGGGCGTGATTATCTTCTGGACTCTAAACATTCTTGGTGCTACGTCTAGCCACTGTCCGAAAACCAGTACATTGTTGCGTAGGAAAATGTGCGGTGCCGAGTGCAGATCTGTTGATGTGTGTTGCTTAGCTGAGGGCTTATAAGTCTGGCGGCAAGGAGTAAATTTTCCCACAACATGACGTTGGCACTGGAGATTGTTGGACAAGGTTGCAGGTCGCCATACAACGTTTCAGCTGCCGAGACATCCAGGATATCTTTAGGAGTGGTCCTTAGTTCTAAGGAGACCTAGGGAAGCTTGGTAAACCAGTTGGAGTCCTCACATCGGGACATCAAAGCTGCTTTGAGGGTACGGTGAAAACGTTCAACCTTACCCTTGGCAGTAGGGTTGTATGCAGTTGTCTAATGAAGGGTGATAACCAGGAGATTTGCTAGTGATGTTCACAATTGAGAAGTGAAAATGGTACCCCTTTCGGAAGTAATATGCTCAGGGATACCAAATCTCCTACTGCTTTTACGTCAGTTTCAGTCAATGTTGAATATTTGTCTGCTTCGTCAGGAGTGAAGGCATTGATGGAGGGCTTGAATGAGGTGAAGTGGCTGTCCATAAGGACGTTGACTTTGGTCATCAGGTTCTTCATTGGGAAAATATCGACATCAGGGATGGCAGCTCAAACAGGTTCGGGTAGGCGCCATACCCATAGGTCACAGAGTAGATTCACTTCATGAGGAGAACTGTCTGTGGCAGGTTGCAGACGAGGGATACTGGTCATTTCCCTGAGGGCGAGCAAAGCCCTTTGGTTCCCCAACAGTTGTTGAGAGAGCTCATAATGTTTTGCTTTGCTGGTGGCTGGCGATGGTGAGTACTGCTCCAGAAAGTATGATTTGAGGGCATTGTATGTTATTTGTGTGTCCCCTTGCTCACACAGACAATTAGAGATTTCTGGGAAAGTGTCCCCGGGGATTGCCGCAAGAACATGATCTGCTTTGGTACTTGACTGAGTCCTGGACTAGTTGCAAAACTAGACTTCAACACGGTGGCACCAGGCGAACGCTTCTCCGCTGTCGAAGGACAGCAGTTTTAGGGGCGGGGCATTGATAGAGTCAGGTTCGGTGGGTGGCATCATCAAACGATAAGACACAGCATTGCAGAGATAATTGGGAGGGAGATGAACACTCTATTGGTCACTAATGTGCGGAGGCACCAGTTATGTATCAACTGATAAGCGGAGTGAATGTAAATAATTTTATTTGGACGGAGCCTCAGTATACATACAACCCGTTCCAGTCAAGAATGGCACAAAAATTGAAACACAATGAAACAAGCATATTCAGGCATTAACAAGTTATCAGTGCGAGGGGAGAGCGATAACGATTATATACAGTAAATCAGAAATACTGTTACAGTGTATGGGCACGTGTGCTGTACAACTCCTTCTTGGCATTTGATTTCCTACATGGAAATCTTTTGCAAGAATGGACATACTTTGTCTTGCACATTCAAAATGCATAATCCAAGACTTTGCATTCCCTTGTTTAATACATATAGATGCTTGAATATATCTGATAGATATGCTAGCTTTAGTATCCATGACTCGTCCTTGAAATAGATACTTAGATCTGATTTCTGTGTTGAGAGAAAATCAGCTAACTATCCGCAGTGCAAATACACGAGTGGAGCAGCAAGCCATAAAAATCAGCACCTATTTCATGACAAAGAGCTTCAAAATGTGTCTTTAAGAGGATGTGCTTTTACACAATTCACTGCTTTCACAACAATCTGCAAAGCTTGGTACAATTCATCAACAAGTGCCTCACGGTTGGGCACGCTTTTTGTGGACGACATTTGGGGCCTTTTCCTTTATGAAGGCAATGACTTCACTATGTATACCTGTCATAGCAGCTGCTCCATCAGTGCACACACCCACACAACGTAACCAGTTGATGGAATTTTGTTTGATGTATTTATCAAAACTTTGTGCTTTGGTAACACTGCTCGCGATAGTGACAGTTTGGATGGCGAAAGATGGGAGTTGTTAAGTTGTAATTAAATTCAAATTAAGCTTATGATAATACAAAAAAACAACGATGTATTAAAGATATACAATCTAGTTGCTTCTACATTCAAGTATCGATACCACCGACACTAGGATGATAGAGAATCAGTGATGTGTATTTTTTATTCTATATGTTTTTTTCTGGGACTGGAAATTTTTTTTCCAGTGTGTTGCGGACCCCCTAGAACTTTCTCAAGGACCCCCTGGGTGCCAAGGACCCCAAATTGGGAAACACTGATATAGGGTAACAAAATTGGGATCTCAAATGTTTCAAGCATTTTTATTGGAAGATATATATCATGAGGGATGAAGAAAATGTAATCACCTCACAGAATCCAAATTGTAGTTCAACGGCCAGAAAAAGATCCCAGTAATCCAAACAATTACAGACCAGTCGTGTTTGCAAATTATGGTAAAAATTGTAAATTGTAGACTGAATTGGTGTGAAGGTCGTAATAACAGAGCAATCTACCTTGGACTCTCTTTCACTCTTGGAAAATTCTACGCATAGAGGTTTTGTTTGAAAGCATATCAGTAGCCAGATTTTGTATAATAAGAAGACATACGATATTCTGTACTAAAATCCTTTTATGATAATGGTTTTCAAGAACACCGTATTCTTATTAGAAATTTTACTGGTAGAAGAACTCGTATACAGTTTATATTCCGAATCTTACAACCTTGACTGTGGTGTGTCCCAGGGTAGTGTTTCAAGTGAGATTCTTTTCACATTAGCAATTAATGACATGATTGCTCAAATGCCATGGGGAGTGCAAATTAGCCTTTATGGAGGCAATTTTCCAGTTTCTTACTCATTAAATATTTGTCACTCATAAAGAATTCTAAATAACTCAATTAGAACAAGAGAAGTTTGGACTACTTCTGTTGGTTTCAGACTTTCTGCTGAAAGAAAAACTCAAGCAATAATGTTTGACAAGAATAGTAGATGAAAGCAAAACCAAGTAATAAACCTCACATTAGGCAACAATCAAATTCAATTCCAAATTAAGGTAAAATAATTTGGACTAATATTCGATACTCACCCTGGTTGGAAAGTTCATATCTTACATTAATCTAAATATAATTATGATCTAAACCTAATGATGAAGTTGTCTCATAATATGGGGTGCAAAGAGGTCAACTTTGCTGATGACCTTTAAAGCATTACTCTTGATAATAGATTATGGTAGTTCAATATGTGGATTTTGAGATACTGTGTAATGTTTAGAGCCAATATGCACTCGAGGTCTGAGACTTTGTAATGGAGCCTTTAGATCTTCCCTGAATATCTCAGTATTATGTGAAAGGAGGGAACCGCCCTTGTCCCTACATCAAGATTTTGTAACTATGCGAAATGCATTAACCCTCTGGTGATCTGATGATGCGAATTGCAGCAACTTTTGTAAGGTCATAAGAGTCAGAGGCTTAATGATCCAATCCACCAATTCTCCAACAGAAAATCTATTCAACCACAGTGACAGATTTATAAACAATCGTAAACCGCCATTCCAAATTAGAGCAAATAGGCTATTACAATCTATAAACATCAGGGTGAACCTTATTCATCCATCTCTTTTTTTCCTCCACATTAGACCATAAAGAAAACAAAAATATGCTGTCTTTTTTTTTTTGTCAAAGAAATATAAATATTCTATGAGTCGCTATAAACGTACGGAACATATTGAAAGGAATGGACCCCACTATGCTATTTATATTGATGGCTCTAAATCTTCTATAGGTGCTGGCTGTGCTGCAGTATCCTCAGACAAAACAAGTCAGCTCTCATTATCTACTGAAGGATCAATATTTATATTCTGAACTATTTGCAATTCTATTAACAATTGACACTTTACAAACATCTGTAAGATGGCTGCTTGGTTACAACAGAGAGGCACGATGAATACAACTAAAATTTATCAAGCAGACAGCGAGCTTATATACAAATGCTTGTGAACAAGAACGTCACAAAAATTCAAACAAACTAAAATATGAGCTATCAAGCTTACACAGGTTGGTCTAATATCAGTGTAGGGTAGAGAGAGAGCAATAAAACAAAAAGAAATACCATTACATTGTACAAGGTGTATGAAACATGTGCGCTACATGGCTTCAATCCTAAAAAGGACATAGATGTGAAATAGGGTGCATTGCTCTTGAGAGGGTGCACTGTAGGTGAGTCATCTTGCAGCAGAAATGCAGGTTTTAAGCGATCAAGGGAGACCCAGTCTTCTTTGTCACAAATGTCAATTAAGAAAGCCTTCGGTGCATGAAAGATCGCGGTGAAAGGGCCGGTATATGGCAGCGTTAGCTGTGGCGCTCTAGTGTCGATGCTCAGGAAATCATGCATTGCTGAATGCAAATCTGTCGGTATGTGTTTCTTTGCTATGGGTTTGCAAACGGAACAAATTCTGCAGGTACGACCAATGGGTCATCATATATCATTTTAGCTTCCGAGACATCCAGAGTATATTTAGGAGTGGTCTTAGTCCTAGGAAGACCCAGAAAAGCCGAGTAAACCTGTTGAAATCATTGCAGCAGGACATCAAAGCTGATTTGAGGGTGCGATGAAAACGTTCAACCATTCCATTGGCTGCAGGGTTGTAGTTGAATGTCTGAAATAGGGTGATGCCCTGAAGATTTCCTAATTGTTTCCACAATTTAAAGGTTAAACTGGTATCCCTGTCAGAATCAATTTGCTCAAGGATACCAAATCCCGCTATCTACCCGGATAGTAAGGCAAATGTACTTGAGGCGGACATTGCAGTTTCCTTGGAAATGACTTCAGGCCAATGAGTGGAGTGGTCAGTAACGGTAAAACGGTAAATAGGTAACAATGTCCGTGTGATGTGGGCAGGTGACCTACTATGTCGACATGAATGTGGGAACAACGACGTTGACCTTAAGAAAACGTGCCCACTCCTGAATCCGTGTATCAATGTAGTTTTGAAGCGTGAAATGAAGTACAGTAATGGGCCCAATCCTTATCATCTTTAGTAATGCCATAACAAATGAACTTCGTCTTCAGTAGCTGTGCAGTAGATTGCGCGAGAGATGTGTAAGGCCATGAATGAAATCAAATGCCTGACAGTGCATGGGATCAGGTATCCATGGTCATGGTCTACCTATGCTGATGTCACAGAGGAGGGTGGCATTGGAGTCGTCAAGGGCAACATCTTCCTAATGGAGGGATGTGCTGGGTGTCCTACATGCTTGGTACTCTAGATTTTTTTGTTGGGCTTCTTCCAATGCTATGTAATCCAATCCCAGGGGGATGGTGGCCAATTTATTTTTTGACAGGACATCAGCAACGGGTTCATTTTCCAAGGGATGTGCTGAAGGGTGCAATTGTATTCAACCACGGTGGAGAGATGCCGGCGTTGATGAGAGGACCACGCATTGGACTGTCGAGTGAAGGCAAAAAACCAGAGGCATATGATCCATGGGAATGACGAAGGGTGTACCTTCTAGAAGTGATGAAAGTGACGAACAGCCAAATGCACTGCCAGCAGGTTGTGGTCGAAGGTAGAATAGCTGGATTCCACCTTGGACAGATATCCTCCTTTGATGGTCCAGTATTTCGCTGCAGTAGAGAAGCTTGAGAGTGTCTATGATGGGCTGAGTAATGGTGGTGGGGTGATTTATCCACCATAGCAGGTTTAACCATATCGCTAAGGCCTGTTCTGAAAGACCTAACTAAAACTTCACCTATACTATAAAAGCCTTCTTTATTTCTATTTTTCTCTTCTTGTTCTATCGTAATAAATATATTTGTATATATCTAAATTATTACTATTGTTAATTCTTTATTTTTTATTCTTTTTAGCTTTCTCTTGAATTAAGTGGATATTTTTGCATTCATTATTACTGCATACCCTCTTAATGAGAGAATGCCTTGTCGAAGTCTCGTGGTTTCTTTATATTGTTGAAGAATTGTGACAGACAAGAGGGCTCTCGAACTTAGGGAAATTGCTCCCAAAGTTCGAACCTAATTTTCTCTCCCTTTCATCTATTTCTTCTGCTCAATATTACTTAGACCTTCTAATTTTATCAACTTTCTTTTGTCTTGCTGTCTTAACTCTATGAGTAATATTTCTCCTAAGTTTTATATATATATATATATATATATATATATATATATATATATATATATATATATATATATATATATATATTCAAATGTAGATGTATGCATATGTATACTATTTATTTTATTTGTTCATTTGTTTATTTTATTTTTTATTTTTATTTTGCTATTTAAATGGCGTGGATATTTCCACATTCATTATTACTGCCTGCTTAGATGAATGGGAGAAGGGATCACAGTTGGAAGGTATTTGCATTCAAAGCTACATATGAGAGTATTTGATGATATCAGCCATCCCAAAGATAGTTTGGACCTTTTTGGCGGAACTACTCTCAAGGTTTGGGTCATTAGAATCCGAGGGGCTCCAATCTTTGAGGTGGGACTCTTGGATTCTTGGCGGAAGCCCATCATTACAGAAATGGGGAGGATGATTCCATATTTTCTTGGCCTCAATCCTAACAGGCAGGTTTAGCTTACACCAGTAGCTCTATATCTGCTTTGGTGCTATCTTTCGGGTAAGGTATGGAGTGGACAATCTGGGAAGTATACTCGTATTGTGTCGATAGTAGAGAATGCAAATTTCCTTTCCAATGTATGATACTTTCTTAAAATTCTCAAGCAGGTTAACTAACCAACAACAAAAACAACCTAGACATGACCTTCTATTATGGATCCTGCTGACAAAGAACCCCCTCCCCTGGATATGCTGACTCCTCCCCCCCCCCCCCCCCCCCCCCCCGGCACTGTTGAAGACCTCTGACAATTCTGTTTGGGAAAATTCTGTTGCTGACTTAGGAACGAAAAAGGACCACCAATGTTCAATGTTCAGAAATTAAAAATCATTCATATTAAGCTGTCATTATGAAGCATTGTGGGTGACTTTTAAAGTGTATGGTAAGATTACTGAAATAAGTATGAATTTTAGGGAAGATGAAAAATGGGAAGCATGGATTTACTTTGATAATCGCGTGGAGGCTTTTAAAGCAGTCCGTGAGGTCTCAAAAATCAAAACTTAAAAGAGCCAGATTACAGGAGTACTAGAAATATTGACATATATTGCCCTAGTGACGGGCATCAAAATGAGTCCATGGACCCCAATACAAACTTGATAAGAGAAAGAAAGCCTAAAACACCAATGTGGATTATAGCAACATCAAAGATAGAAGAATACAATTATTTTAAATTTGATAAACTAATACAACAGAAAGTTGGCTCTATAGAGTGTGGAGACATCTCAAGATTTGGCAAGAAGTCCATTTTAATTCATGCCAAATCTAGAACACAGTCTGTTATGCTAAATAATATTAAGATAGAAGAAAATTTATTGGTAGACATCAAGCCACATTTGAATTTCAGTTATGGTAGAGGGGTTATTTTCAACAAAGATCTTTATGAATTCAATGAAGAAGAAATATTAGATATGTGCCCTAGAGAAATATGGAAGGTTCATAAGATTTCAAGAACCACGATGATTATTTTATCATTTCAAGACCATTATGTACCCTCTCATGTATAGATCGAAAATGAGAGGATCCCAGTACGTGTCTACAAACAGAAACCTTTACAGTGCTATAATTGCTGTAAATTTGGACATCCATCAAGAGTATACACAAATGACAAGATCTGTGAAAATTGTACAGAGCCTGAGCATGGGCCCTGCACTACTATTTCAAAGTGCCCAAATTGTAGCCAAATTCATAAAGCTACTAATAGAAAATGTCCTCAGTATGAAATAGAAGCTGCTATTCAGAAGTCGGATGCAGAGCAGATCAGTGTAGGATATGCTAGGCGACTTCTAAAAAAAAAAAAAAAAAGTTATGCCAAGGCCTTACAATCTAAGGATGCAGGACATATAGAAAAAATTACACCACCACCTAGACCAGGTATTGTAAAGCATCCTATTGCTAAATTACCTCCCCAGGCTGTTAACATGCCTCTTACTTTAAATTTGGTGCCACTTTTCAAAAAGGCACCCCTCCTTCCTCTAAATCTGCCACATCTCGGATGAAAAGCCCAAGGCTTTCATCTCAAGTAGCATTATTGCCAGATTTATGGGAAAATCCCCTGCTAAAGAGCTATTGGATGCACCTGCCATAATGGAGGTGCATAATCCTAATGGTTCTCTATCTTGCAATCGAAAAAGAGGGAGACCACCATCCCTCTCCCCTCCAATGAAAAATGCAAAGCTACCTATTGCAAATAGGTACAATATTTTATCTGAACAAGATGATGAACCTTCAATAAACTTGAATTAATCAAAAATTCAAGTTGAGGTTCACCATCCCCCTCAAGAATTAGGTAAAAAGAACATTGGAAAGGCGAATGTGAAACCTAATTTATCAAGACCCTCTCTAAAGAAGCCAATAGGAAATAAAGTTAAATCAAAGACTGCCAATTAGAAGACCCCATCCTAGATGTCTTCCAAAAATAATCCACAATTTTCTCCTCCATTTTGCAATGGAATTGTCAGGGGTTAAGGGCCAAATATGAAGAACTTGAGCTCCTCATTCATCAGCACTCCCCTATAGTTGTATGTCTACAGAAGAGCAAGCTTGATGCTAATACTCCATGTCCTCGAGAGTATGTTCGCTATAGGACACCATACAATCAACAAACAGGGAGCCATGGCAGAAGTCTTACATATGTTCGCCGAGATGTTCTCCAAATGTCTTTACCCATTTGTACCCCTCTGCAGGCAGTGGTTGTACAAATTGATGAAAGAAGAAAATACAGGATTTGCTCTCTTTATTTGCCTCCTAATGACAACATCTCATATAAGGATTTAGTAGAGGTGATTCAACAACTCCCTCAACCTTTTCTCTTTTGGGGGGATTTTGATAGTAGGCATCCATTATGGGGCAATCTTTTAGCAAACACTAGGGGCAACATTATATTGTCAATTGTGGAAAATGAAGATGTGGGACTACTTAATACAGGAGAGCCCACACACTTTCATGTTCAGACAGGTACCTTGTCGTGCATTGACCTATCAATCGCAAGCTCTAATTGCCTTCTCGATTTTGATTGGAGGACATTAGATGATTGGCATATTAGTGATCATGGACCTATCATTATAAAAACCAAAAATGATCCACCTCTACAGAGATCGCCACGATGGAATCTTGAGAAGGCGGACTGGAATAGATTTCATGAGCTGAGTGAAATTGAAGGGAAGGCAGAACAGTTTGAGAATATTGATGATGCCATAGACTTGCTGAATGGCACCCTTCATATAGATGGAGTCAATTCAATTTCCAAAACAACAGGGTTATTCAAACGACGACCAGTCTCGTGGTGGTCTGCAGAACAAACTGACCTGCACAGAGCAGCAAGAAAGTCTTTAACTCGAATGCGCAGATGCCGTACTGAGGAGAATTTGATTATGTACAAGAAATGTAGACCACAGTTCCTTCGTGCCATGAAAGAAGCTAGGAACCAGTCTTGGGTGTCTTTTGTCTCCTCCATTAACTGTAGAACACCACCATCATCTGTGTGGAGGAAAGTAAAAAAGATAGCTGGCAAATTTACCCCCGATCCACCACCAGTGTTAAGGGTGAATGGTCAGTATGTGACTGGAGCAACTAATGTTGGGAATGCATTGGCTGATCATTTCTGCAAAGTATCAAGCAAGTGTAAAGTAGCTCCTGGTTATCAGTATAGAAGCAGTGAAGAACGTAAAATGCTAAATTTTGCAGCACAAAAGAAGGAATCCTACAATAATCTTTTTACCGACAGGGAATTTGATTTTGCACTTGCTAATTGCAACGATACAGCTCCTGGTCCTGATGAAATTCCATATGCAATGATTAAACATGTACTTCTTAATACCAAGTTATTTATTTTAAGCATAATAATGGCATGATCATAGTTATCCAAGTGCTTGGGAACTAGCCATTATTTTACCCTTTTTAAAACCTGGTAAGGATAAGTTTTTAACAGCAAACTACCGACCAATTGCATTGACATCTTGTATATGTAAGATCATGGAGAAGATGGCCAATGCACGCCTGGTGGGTACCTGGAGAAGAAGTGTATTTTATCACCTATCCAGTGTGGATTTAGGAAAATGCACTCAACTACAGATGTGTTGATAAACTTGAGTCCTCTATTTGTGAAGCCTTTGCTACTTTGAAAAAGCATATGATAATGCATAGAGATATGGTATACTTAAAGCCATTCATAATTTGGGATTACGAGGAGGGCTACCATTGTTCATTCAATCATTTATTTCACAGAGATTTTTTTCAAGCGAGAGTGGGAAAACTCTATCGGAGAGAAAATGTCATGAAGAAGTTCTCCAGGGTAGTGTGGTAAGTGTTACTCTGTTTACACTAGCAATTAATAGGATATCATCTGTCATTCCTCAAGATATTCTCTCAACACTATTTGTAGATGATCTCTCTATATCATTTGCTGGAGCTAGAATGGCAATGGTTGAGAGAAAACTAAAACTCGCAATTGAAAAAATTATTCAGTGGGCTGATATTAAGTTTTCAACAAGCTAAACTATCGTTGTCCATTTCTGTCGTATTTGGGGAGTACATCCAGACCCTGATATGTACATCATAGGTCAACGGATTCCCTGTGCAATTGAAGCAAGGTCTTTAGGCTTGATATTTGACTGTAGGTTGACATGGATTCCTCACCTAAAATTATTAAAAGCTAAATGTCTTGATGCTTTGTAGCTTTTAAAAGTTTTGTTCCATATATTATGGGGGCAGACTGCAAAACTATTTCAAAATTATACAAGGCCTTATTTTTTTCAAAAATTAGTTATGGGTGTGAGATATATTCCTCACCCACCCCAGGTCGACTAAAGATTTTAGATTCTATACACCATATTGTTATCAGTTTGGCAACAGGAGCATTTAGAACTTCGACTATTCCAAGCCTCCTTGTTAACGCTGGAGAAATATCGTTAGACTTTACCGAAAGTGATTAATTATTCGGTATTGGTTTAGGTTACAAAGGCCTCCTAATTCTTTAGCCTGTCAGACTGCAAGCCTTGTCAAGCACTCAACATACTTTGAGATGCACCCAAAATCCCCTCAACCTTATAATTTTCTGGTGAAACAACTGATAAGCAGTCTTGATACACTTAGAAATAAGGTGCTTCCATATAAGGTATCATCAACACCTCCATGGAAATTATCAAAGGTATCTTTTTGTAAATATTTTATTGGCGTTAAAAAGAATATAACTGACACAGAAGCCAGGTCTCTTTTTATGGACCAAGTTGCAGAACACAAGGACTCGACTTTCATTTATACTGGTGGCTCCAAATCTGATGCTGGTGTTGGATTTGGAGTATATAATAATGCTTTTAATGGTAGAGGTTCTCTTCCTCTAACAGCTTCCTTATTTACGGCCAAACTATATGGCATACTAACAGCTATCAAAAAAATAGCATTACAAGATCAGATCAATTTTACTAATTTTAGTGATGCAAGAAGTGTTCTACAAGCTTTAGAAATTTTTAATTCCACTAATCCTTTAGTGTTAAAGATTTTAGAGTGGCCTATAATTATTTGTATGAAGGGTATAAGAAATCGATTTTGTTGGGTTTCCGGCACACGAAGATGTGTCTGGAAATGAGAAGGAAGATTCGCTGCCAAAGAATGCTACAGCTGAGATGCTACCAAGAAGGTATCTCCCTCCCAGTGATGATTTTTCACCTATAATTAAGAATTTTATTAATAATAATTGGCAACGGTATTGGGATGGTTTACTTGAAAATAAAATGAGAGAAATAAGTAATGTTATGTCTCCTTGGAGGTATACACCTGCGCCTCTGTATCTGTTTTGGTGCTATCCTATGGATAGGGTATGGAGTGGAGATGGTGGAGAATGTAAATATCCTTTCCAACATATTCTCAAGCAGGATAAACAAACAAGAAAACAAACACAATAACACAACAAACAAATAAACATGAATATGGACAATATGAATAACGATCTCCCATCCCCTGGATATGCTGATAACCCCGTGGCACCGTTGACGACTTCCTCTAATGCTAGTAATGAAAGTGTTCCTGACTCTTCTACTCTAGCCACATCTTGCCTTTCTGTTGTCGACTTAAGGACCAAAATAGATTACTCTTTGGATACCCGTACTTCGAGTGGTTATATTCAGTATTCCCCACGATGCCAGGGAATAAAATATCTGGCAGTAAAAATTAATTTTTAAGAGTTTTGTATGGTGCAGAAATTGTTCGCAGTATCAGTAATGAAAACTTACTCTATCTTTTCAAACCTTTGGAAAAATTGAAGGAATGAAGTTTAAAACTGTCAAAAGATAAGCAAGATTTTAAGGCTTACATTACTTACAATGATTCCTTCGAAGCTTAAATAGCTTTTTCAAGTGTTAAGGATGACAAAATTCCTCATTTTTCCTGCCACAGGAAAATCCACAGCATAAAAATTTGTATAGATTTTAATTTTGATTATATTTCTAAATGCACTGCCCTGTATGATGAGGTTCAGGAAAGGACCCCTAGAACCATACCTGAACCAATTTGGTTCGTTACATCATACAAAAATGTGTGTGATAACATTATCAAAAGCTACAAGGGCCCAGAAATAAAGTCAGTAAGATTCCCAACGTAACTTGAAACAATATGGTCGATGATTAAGGCAGGCAACAAACCCAAGCAGATTTACTTAATAATTCTGCACTATCAGATGTCGTCACCAAAATTATAATCATGCTAAAGTAATTATATATAGTAAGGACCTTTATGAATTTTCTGAAGAAGATGAATTTAAGAGGAGCCCTTCATCTATTTACAAAGTTTAAAAAAACTTAAGGGTAGCGCCAATGCCGTTTTACTTGTATTTTCTTCATCTTTTCTTCCTAACTACATAAAAATCCGACACATAAACATTTGTGTAAAGAAATTTCATCAATGACAAATGCCGGGTTATAATTGTTATGACTACGGCCATGTCAATGTCAAATGCACCAATGTTTAAAGGTGTTTTAATTGTTCTAAATTCCATGACACCTCTACAGAATACAAGGCATACAAACTTTGTCTTCATTGCAGTGGAGCTCATTCTCCAAACTCAAAACATTGTCACAAATACAAGCTGGAACAAGCCATAATTGAAACACCCAATGATGAACATATTACTTTTGGTTCAGCCAGAAAAAAAACTTTGAGGTAATAGTTGAATCTTCCTGATTCAACAAATAACTATAGAATTCCTTATGCTTCACATGATGCTAAGTTTCAGAATCCTAAAAGCACCTCATTATTACGATATAGTCCTTCAAAATCCAAACAACTAGATAATTCTATTCCCACTTTCTTGCCAGGTAGAAATACGCACCTACCAATTTAAAATCATGCTCTTCCACTGTTTTCCGATATTGATAAACAATCATCTAAAGACATGCAATGTAATATGTCAACTAAAAAAACACAATCACATAACTACCTTAAGTTATCACATCGAGCAAAAATGCCTTGTTAATGTACATAACAGATTTGATATACTAACAAATGATGAAACAACCCAAAAACACGGAAGTTCTTTCTGAAGTGGGGATGGATGAACTTCAACCCGCAAAATCAAAATCTGTGTAGAGAAATGTAAAAACGTGGATGTGAAAGTACATCTCCACCAAATTCCATAAAAACAAATATTGATGACTGTTTAACCAAAATGAAAGAGGCTCCCTAGTACCACTCTGCAGGAAGGATAAATTATAACTGCACCGTCACTTCAACCTGAACCTAAGTAGAAGTCGAGGTCCATAGGAATCCATGTGATTCTCATGTAGTTGAGTGAAATCTAACGAGTAATATATACACTTTGAAGATTTTAATTCATATCTGGTTGTATGCATTACTTGTAAGTCAATGATTTTACAAAAAAAAGAAAAAAAAAAGTATTAAACAATGAAGCACTTCATAAAATTTCATGTGGCTACTATGATTGCTTCTTGTCTGAATTTAACGCCATTAAAAACATAAACATACACAGAACTGGTAATCTGGTTGATAACTTTATCAAGAACAAAAATAGAATCCAGCATAGCAAATTATAAACTCACATTACTGGTTGTATGTGTGTTGATCATCTAATAAAGAAGCGTGCAACAGACACTCTTCATCGTGATACAGTCAAACATCAGAAAACTATATCTAAAGAACCAACACCTAATAAGAAAAAGTAATGCCAATGCAGTTAAACAAAAACCCAACTACAACAAAATAGGAAGAAATAATGCTCTGCCGTAATGTTAAGTGTTAACATAATTCAATGAAATTTTAATGGTCTTAAAATATTTTGGGGAAATTTAAAGCCTTTTAAAAGATTGTAACCCTATTACAATATGCCTACAGCATACTAACGATACTGTTCCTTCAATAAGGACACCTCAATCAAGCATCTCCGTCGGTCCTTTCTGCTGATGCATTAGGGACCGTGATCTATATTAAAAAAAAATTAACACACCCGAATTTCAATGATCTGGAATTACAGTACATTTAAATAATAATTCTATTGATTGCAATATATAACACTAACCCTCTTGTAACTATACTTTGCAACATCTAATCCAAGAACTCCCAGATAACAAAAACCCTCTTGTAACTATACTTTGGAATATCTAATCCAAGAACTCCCAGATAAGCAAGAAGATTTCCTATTAATTAGAGACTTCAATGCCCACAACACCCTTTAGGACACTAATTGTGATGGTGTTGATATAAATGGTTCCAAGGTTGAACAACTAGTGCACAACCCTAACGTCTGTATATTAAACAAGGAAGATACCAGTACGTATTATTCGAAAACTCATGTAACATATGCCTCAGTTGATAGATTTGAATGTGACGTGCCAGACGACCTTTATAGCAGTGACCATTTTCCTATATTAGTAACTTTTTTAGGATGTACAATAAACCCTCACAATGAGTGTTATGATACAAATAAAGCTACCTGGGATAAGTTTAAATTATGTACAAGTCTAGTGCCTCCCTACAGTAATTCACAAGATCATGATGAAACAAATGAATTCTTTGAGGACTTCATTAAACAAGCAGCAGATAGATCTGTGCTTCTAATCGGTGCCCGACCAATAAAACACTCGGTACCTTGATAGTCTGATACACTTGCCTAACTAATTAAAGAAAAGCATGCACTTGGTGGAAAATTGGAAGATTTAAGAATTTGTGTACTAGTTCCCTTATATTTGGTAATACAGCCAATAAACTGTTTCATATAGCAATAGAAATTAGTGTATTAAAACCATGTTTTAATAACCTATCTGCTAAATTTAGAAAAGAAGCAATAAAAGGAAGGATAATATCATGGCCAAAAAATGTCCATTATAACAGAAAATATTCCAATATTTCAAGTATGGTAGAAATTCAAGAAAATAATGGTTCCTACAGCAGACCTTCAAGACATGCTTTATTGCATAATGGGTCATCAGTTCATGATACATAAGCTATCTCAAATATCATTCGGCGAAATATTGAAAGCATAAGCAGTATTATAAATCAAAATCACCACTTTCGATTTATTAAAAGAAGAAAGGAAGCAATTACACTTGACTTTAATATAATGGAAGATATTTATTATAATAAAAAATTTACCGAGGATGAGGTTCAATTTGCCCTATCAAATTGTAGTTCATCGGCCCCTGATAAAGGTAAAATAAGTTTTTATATTATAAGAATTCTAGCCCACTTGGCATAAGTCTGTTCACTGGAATTTTAAAATCATCTTTGGATCAAATATCTTCTTCCAAAGACATGGAAACATGCAATAATAATTCCAATAGCTAAATCAGGAAAAGATCCCAATAACCCAATTAATTATAGACCAATTTCATTAAACAGTTGTATTTATAAATTAATAAAAAAAAAAGGTAAACTAAAGACTGAATTAGTGTTTATGTCATAACAACTTTTTATCAGCCTCACAATTTGGCTCTCGATCACAGCAATCTAATTTGGATTCGCCTTCTTACTTCGAAAATTATTTGAAAGAAATCACATCACTGAAGCTACTGTATATTTTTTTTTTACATTCAAACGGCATACGATGCTACTTAATGGCATTCAGTACTAAAATCATCACATGATAATGGTTTTCGACGGCTCCCCGTTTTTTTTTTTTTTTTTTTTTTTAGATTTTTTTTTTCTTTTTGGTGGTAGAACATAACAAACTCGTATAGAGAGTATTTATTCCAAAAGTTACAGCGTAGATTCTGGTGTACCCCAGGGTAGTGTTTCAAGTGGTACCCTCTTTGCATTGACAATTAACAATGTAGATGCTCAAATGTCCCAAGGAGTACCAAGTAGCCTTTGCAATATACTACTCTTAAAACAATGCTAGCGGCATTTTTAGATTTATTTCAGGAGCAGGTCTTCTGAAAGCTATTCAACTTTTATAACATATTTGATTTTATGGTTTTAATTGAATATTTTTTACTCTTTATTTATACTAAAAATACGGCGTCAATGACCTTCGATATCAGGATGCCAGAAAACTTCAAATCATCCATTCATTCATTCTTCGTCTTCGTCATTTGCAAAGATTTTGAAAAACTCCATTCAAACAGTAGAAGTTTGGATTGCTTCTGTTGGTTTCGGACTTTCTGCTAGCAGGTTTATACCTAAAAACATGTGGTTTAGTAATTTGGGTAACACGAGAAAACTTCGACCCTTCATGTTACCCAAATTCCAATAGAGACAAATTATGATAATCTATATAAAGCATTTGATTGCTGTGGATGTATAAAAGAAATATGAATGTAACTTGAAGATGAAAAATGGGATTCATGGATATCTTTCAGTAGTCATGATGAAGCATTTAAAGCAATAACCAACATGAATAATATTAAAATTAATAACTTGAATGTTATTGCCACTCTTTGCGATAAGGTACCAAAGGATTTCGATGTGTATAGGCACACCGACTGGTTCGGAAAAGACACTGATTTATTTATGCCTTCGCCGAGAAAGACAAAACCACCAATGTGGCTTGTTGCTGAATCTAAGGGTTTTACAGGGAATTATTTCGGAGATATATCTCGTTTTGGGAAAAACAGTTACCTTATCCATGCCAAATCGAGCACACAATCCATAATAGTGTCCAACCTAAAATCCAGCAATGATATTATGTTATTATTATTATTATTATTATTATTATTATTATTATTATTATTATTATTATTACTATCCAAGCTACAACCCTAGTTGGAAAAGCAAGATGCTATAAGCCCAGGGGCTCCAACAGGGAAAAATAGCCCAGTGAGGAAAGGAAATAAGGAAATAAATAAATGAAGAGAACAAATTAACAATAAATCATTCTAAAATAAGAAACAACATCAAAACAGACATGTCATATAATAAACTATCAACAACATCAAAAACAAATATGTCATAAATAAACTATAAAAAGACTATGTCCGCCTGGTCAACAGAAAAGCATTTGCTCCAACTTTGAACTTTTGAAGTTCTACTGATTCAACCACCCGATTAGGAAGATCATTCCACAACATGGTCACAGCTGGAATAAAACTTCTAGAGTACTGCGTAGTATTGAGCCTCGTGATGGAGAAGGCCTGGCTATTAGAATTAACTGCCTGCCTAGTATTACGAACAGGATAGAATTGTCCAGGGAGATCTGAATGTAAAGGATGGTCAGAGTTGTGAAAAATCTTGTGCAACATGCATAATGAACTAATTGAACGACGGTGCCAGAGATTAATATCTAGATCAGGAATAAGAAATTTAATAGACCGTAAGTTTCTGTCCAACAAATTAAGATGAGAATCAGCAGCTGAAGACCAGACAGGAGAACAATACTCAAAACAAGGTAGAATGAAAGAATTAAAACACTTCTTCAGAATAGATTGATCACCGAAAATCCTGAAAGACTTTCTTAATAAGCCTATTTTTTGTGAAATTGAAGAAGACACAGACCTTATATGTTTCTCAAAAGTAAATTTACTGTCGAGAATCACACCTAAAATTTTGAAAGATTCATACATATTTAAAGAAACATTATCAATACTGAGATCCGGATGTGGAGGAACCACCGTCCTTGACCTACTTACAATCATACTTTGAGTTTTGTTAGGATTCAACTTCATACCCCATAATTTGCACCATGCACTAATTCTAGCTAAATCTCTATTAAGGGATTCACCAACCCTAGATCTACATTCAGGGGACGGAATTGATGCAAAGAGAGTAGCATCATCTGCATATGCAACGAGCTTGTTTTCTAGGCCAAACCACATGTCATGTGTATATAGTATAAAAAGTAATGGGCCAAGAACACTACCCTGTGGAACACCGGATATCACATTCCTATAATCACTATGGTGCCCATCAACAACAACTCTTTGAGATCTATTACTTAAAAAATCAATAATAATGCTAAGAAACGACCCACCCACTCCCAACTGTTTCAGTTTGAAAACAAGGGCCTCATGATTAACACGGTCAAAGGCAGCACTAAAATCAAGGCCAATCATACGAACTTCCCGACCACAATCAAGGGATTTCTGTACAGCATTGGAGATTGTAAGAAGGGCATCACATGCTCCAAGGCCTTTACGAAAACCAAATTGCAAACTAGGGAGTAGATGATTACCTTCAGCAAACCTATTAAGACGTTTTGCCAGAAGACGTTCAAAAACTTTAGATAATATGGGAGTTATGGAAATTGGGCAGTAATCAGTGGGACTTGAGCTACCACAAACACATTTACATAGAGGAGTAACATTACCAATTCTCCAACTAGTGCTAAAAGCTCCTCTTGCTAACTTGCGCAAAATAACAGATAACTTTGGAGCTAAGAAATCTGCATTCTTTATAAAAAACAAAGGAAAAATACCATTTGGGTCTACACCTCCATAAGCATCAAGGTCCATCAACAGAGCTTTAAATTCACGAGATCGAAAAGCTAAACTAGTTAGTTTAGCCTCAGGAAAACAGGAATGAGGAAGTTCAAGTTTTTCATTACTCTGTTTACTGTCAAAAACATCAGCCAAAAGGGTTGCCTTTTCCTTTGGACAGTGAGTGACTGAGCCATCTGGTTTAAGTAAAGGAGGAACTGTTGCATCTACACCAAAGAGTGCAGATTTAAGGGTAGACCACCATTTATGTTCCTGAGTTGTACCAGAAAGTGTTTCTTTTATGGTTAAATTGTACTCCTTTTCAGTTGAGGCATAAACTCTCTGAGCAAAAGCTCGAAGCTGAGTATAGTTGTTCCAGGTCAAATCTGATCTGTTACCCTTCCAAAGTTGATAGGCCTCCTGCTTCTCCAAAAAACAACGTCGACAATCATCATTGAACCACGGTTTGTCCTTCACTCGGTACCTTAGCACACGAGAAGGGATACGCCTATCAATTATGTTGACTAAATTCTCATTCAAAGGGACAACAGGATCTACACTATTATATAATTGTGACCAATTCAAGCACAAAAGATCATGTAAAATCCCATTCCAGTCTGCTTGGGATTTCATATAAATTTTACAAGAATATGATATATCAGGGACAGGCTGCTCAGTCTTCACTAATAATAAAATCAAGGCATGATCAGATGTCCCGACTGGAGAACCAACCTTACCAGTTATAACGCCAGGGGAGTCAGTGTATACGAGGTCCAAGCAATTACCAGACCTGTGAGTAGCTTCATTTATGATTTGCTCACAGCCTGATTCAGAGGCAAAGTCTAAAGCTCTTAAGCCATGGCGATCGGTAGGAGAGATAGAACTTAACCACTCCCTATGGTGAGCATTAAAATCGCCAACAAAGACAAAAGAAGCCTTTCTATCATCTTCTTGTATCTTAGCCATAATGGTAAGAAGACAATCGAAGATAGAATCATCCATGTCTGGATTCCGGTAGATCGAACATAAATAAAAGTTGTTATGCCTGCCACAAACTTTTATTACCTGAATCTCATGACATCAACATTGATAGCAGGACTTATGAGAAGCAGGGTACTCGGTCCTAATATACACCGCCATTCCCCTGGCCCTAGGGATGGCATCACGTTTCAACATTATTGGCTTCTTAAAACCAGTTATAAGGAGCTCAGATGAGTGCCTCATATTAGAAACCAAAGTTTCTGAGCACAAAAGAATATCATACTGTCTGGACGCAACTGTAAGGTCTTGGATATTTGCATGAAGACCACGAATATTGCAATACAGAAGACGACATTGACGAAATCTAGGACGTACTGGTCCCGGATTTCGCTCAATGTCTCCAGACAGCATAAGAATTAATAGAAATAAAAAAGAGACATCATACTTAAAAACTAGATTAACAAGAATTATAACAAAAACAATACGTACAGAATTATAAACAAAGTGATTGATGATACCCATAGACTATAGTAAAAAGTCGGAAAAACTGGTCAACATGGAGGAGCCGATACACCATGCAAGGCTAAATACCCTCCAGGATAGCCACTTCAACTGAAGGGAGGACAGTAAGGATGGTTTTGAGAAGAAAAAGAATCGTAAAAAGGAAAAGACAACCTCTTGATAAACCACCAGGCATCCATGGCCCTTCTATTAAGCCTGCCCAACACACCATTTCAAAAAAACAAGAGGAAGAAAAAAAAATAAGATAGAATAGTGTGCCTGAGTGTACCCTCAAGCAAGAGAACTCCAACCCAAGACAGTGGAAGACGCCACCTAAATTTAAGCTACAGAAGGGGAGTAGTTTTTAATAAAGATCTGGATGAATTTACAGAGGTGGAGATACTGGCCATGTGTCCAACAAATGTTAGGAAAGTACACAAAGTCCCAGGTACATCAATGATTATCCTTACTTTCCAGGACTCTGATGTACCTTTATTGAAAAGGAAATTATTAAAGTACAACCATTCAAGCAGAAGCCACTGCAATATTTTAATTGTTTCAAGTTTACAAAAATGAAAAAAATGTGTGGTATTTGCTCCAAATCTTACCATGGAGAATATGCACTTCAGGCAAGGTATTTAAATTACAACTCAAATCATATATCCATTGACAGGAGCTAAAGCTGTATAAGTTGAAAGAACATGCCCTCAACAAATCCAGTTTAGAACATATGAGTGTGGGACACACCGTAAGACTATTAAATAAGTCAAATCCTAATGCAAAGACATTAACCTTGGATTGGTATCATTATTTTACCTCCTTGCATAAGTATCGATGGGTCGACCTCGACCCACCGTACATAAAAGAAATTCATACAAAAAATCATTTTTAAGCCAATTCAAAACCTTTTAATATCAAAACAAATTTCAACAAATATTCTAATCTTCAAATCCCCAGATGCTGAAGCCTTAATGAGGAGGGGGGCTTAGGGATTAGCAGCTGGGCTCTAATGAACAGTGGGAACTACTTTCCCACTGGACTTCGGTGCCCACCTGTTGATCCAACTAAGTCAGTCAGCACTTTCTCTTTTCCTTTTGGTTATTTCATTTTTCTCCCATCTCTTCCTTTTGGGCTTGAACTTGTTGACGACTTTAGCTTGTTTGATTATACTTTGGCTGCTTCTTTGGATTTGGCACAGTGTGGGATAGACGGCATTCCATCTCAACGTGTGCCAATTTAGACGCCATCACCCTCTGGCAGACCCCATTGGGTGCTGACCAAGTCTGTTGAGAGTCAGGCTCCAGCGATCCAGTTGTAAGTCACCCATATTTGTGGGTAATGGGTGACGCCAGGCATTGGAGTCGCCGGTGGGAGTGGCTAACCACCCCCACTGACCAGTGTACGCCTCCCTTAAGAGAGGCAGCCCCTCTCCAATAGAGGACTGGTCCCCGCTAAAGCCTCTTCTCGTGTTGGGCCACATGGGATAGGAGGACTGACAGTCTCCGATAAGAGGTGGATAACCCAGCTTGCCTTTTAAAAAAAAACAACCCCTCTGTTGATGACCTGGAAAATACAAACATGGACCTCGGTACAGACAGCTCCAACACGGGTTCTAATATCGTAACATTAGAACCTTATTCATGTCATATGAAGAATCATAAGAAAACACTAGAGAAGAAGAGAGAGTGAGAAATGATGACAGTACAGAAAAATATAGAAAAGTAGAAGTATTACCTGGTCACTATGATGTAGTGAATTATGAGAATTTTTTTATTTTGGAATTTGAAAATGGAAGACATGAAAGTGAAAATGTTTTTAAAGCTAACAGGGAAATAGTTGCTGTATCTGGAGGGCAGCCAAAAACTCTTCCCCAGGGAAATGGAAGTCTCTTGATAGAGACCCTATCCCCAATACAAGGCAAAAGATTGAAAACACTCACAACATTGAATGGTCATATTGTCAAGTGCATTTCGCACCCCACTTTCAACCAGAGTAGAGGTGTGATATATGCTCCAAAATTGCTGGACATAGAGGAAAAAGAAATTGAGGATGAACTGAGGAGACAAGGAGTAGTAAAAGTAGTCAGAATGAGAAAGAGAATTGGAGAACAACGTATTCCTCTTGCTACTCTGATTATGATATTTGATCAATGCAGATTCCCAAATGTTATTAAAGCTGGTTGGCAATCTTTGAAGGTGAAACCATATATCCCTTCACCATTACGATGTTATCATTGCCAAATGTATGGCCATTTAAGCCAGAAATGCAAAGAACAATTAAGTAATAAGCCACCTGTTTGTGCCAACTGTGGAAAAAATAATCATGGAGTATGCATAGAGAATTCAAATTGCATACATTGTGGGGAAGCACACCCAGTTACATCTAAAATCTGTGTTAAGTTTATTTTTTAAAAAGAAATTCAGGCTATTAGGACCATGAAAAGGGATACTTTTAAAGAGGCTCGTAAAAGAGCTTTTGAAAAACACATAAGGCCAGGGCAACCTTTGTCAATGGTTCTGAAGAAAAACTTGCCAAAGTACACGGACGAAAATTATATTCCCACTTCTAAGATAAAGAAACATATGAAAGTAGTTAAAAAGGTTGAAAGTCCCATTGAAAATCTATATCTAGAAATTGTAGAAAAATCAAAACAGATGCCTAAAGATTTAAAAGGTATTAAAAAACCATTTACTCCCATTCTAAATAATAGTACAAACCTCTGTCAGGCTGTGTCCTTGCCTGATCTGATGAAGGTTCCACTTGAAACCAATTTACCTGGTGAAGCTGTAGTGGGTAAGGTTCAAAAACCTGACAGCTCACAACCCTTTAATCGAAAAAGAGAGAGACCTCCATCTCTCTCGCCTCCTACCATAAGAAACATTAAAGTCACGACTTCAAATAAATATGAGGTCTTGTCTGCTGATGTTTCTGATAAACTGGAAGGTAAATTGAATAAATCAGAAACTCAAGTTGAGGTCCACCATCCTCCTCAACAATTAGATCAAAAGGACACAAAGAAAAAGACGAACACAAAGCCCAATATATCAAGATCCTCTTTAGAGAAACCATCGGGAAATATTGTTAGATTAAACATTGCCAATGGGAAGACTTCATCCAAGGTATCTTCCAAAAAATAAACCATAGTTTTTTCCTCCATTCTGCATTGGAATTTCCAGGGTTTAAGGGCAAAATATGAAGAACTTAAGCTCCTCATACATGAGGTAAATTGAATAAATCAGAAACTCAAGTTGAGGTCCACCATCCTCCTCAACAATTAGATCAAAAGGACACAAAGAAAAAGACGAACACAAAGCCCAATATATCAAGATCCTCTTTAGAGAAACCATCGGGAAATATTGTTAGATTAAACATTGCCAATGGGAAGACTTCATCCAAGGTATCTTCCAAAAAATAAACCATAGTTTTTTCCTCCATTCTGCATTGGAATTTCCAGGGTTTAAGGGCAAAATATGAAGAACTTAAGCTCCTCATACATGAGGTAAATTGAATAATTCAGAAACTCAAGTTGAGGTCCACCATCCTCCTCAACAATTAGATCAAAAGGACACAAAGAAAAAGACGAACACAAAGCCCAATATATCAAGATCCTCTTTAGAGAAACCATCGGGAAATATTGTTAGATTAAACATTGCCAATGGGAAGACTTCATCCAAGGTATCTTCCAAAAAATAAACCATAGTTTTTTCCTCCATTCTGCATTGGAATTTCCAGGGTTTAAGGGCAAAATATGAAGAACTTAAGCTCCTCATACATGAGCACTCCCCTATAACTGTATGTCTAGGGGAGAGCAAGCTCGATGCTAACAATCCTTGTCCTCGAGAGTATGTTAGCTATAGGACACCACATGATCATCGAGCAGGGAGCCATGGGGCAAGTCTTATATACGTTCGTCGAGATACTCCCCAAATATTTTTGTTTATCTGTACCCCTCTGTAGGCAGTGGATGTACAGAATGATTTAGGGAGAAAATCCACAATCTGTTCTCTTTATTTGCCTCCAAATGATAACATCTCATATAATAATATAATAGAGGTGATTAAACTACTCCCACAACCTTTTCTCTTACTAGGAGATCTTAATAGTAGACATCCTTTTTGGGGTGATGTTTTGGCAAATGCAATGGGTAATATTGTGTCATCAATTTTGGAGACTGAAGATGTAAGATTCCTTAATAGAGGAGAGCCCACACACTTTCATGTTCAGACATGTACCTTGTCCTGCATTGACCTATCAGTTGCAAGCTCTAATTGTCTTCTCGATTTTAATTGGAGAACATTAGATGATTGACATACTAGTGATCATGCACCAATCATTATAAACACCAACAATGGTCCACCTTCATAGAGATCGCCACGATGGAATCTTGATAAGGCGGACTGGGATAGATTTTGGGAGCTAAGTGAAATTGAAGGAAATGCAGAACAGTTTGAAAGTGTTGATGATGCCTTAGATTTACTTAATGGAACTCTTCACACAGCAAGATTCAATTCCATTCTTTAACAACAGGGATATTCTAATGACGACCAGTCCCCTGGTGGTGATCAGAACTAACTGCCCTGCAGAGAGCCACAAGAAAGTCTTTAACTCGATTGCGCAGATGCCGCACTGAGGAGAATTTAGTCATTTACAAGAAATGTAGAGCACGGTTTCGTCGTGCCATGAAAGAAGCTAGGCGCCAGTCTTGGGTGTCATTTGTTTTCTCCATCAACAGTAGAACACCAACATCATCGGTATGGAGGAAAGTAAAAAAGATAGCAGGCACATTCACCCCAAACCCACCACCAGTGTTAAGGGTAAATGGTCAGTATATGACTGGAGCAACCGATGTCAACAATGCCCTGGCTGACCATTTTTCAAATGTATCACGCAAGTGTGAAGCAGCTCCTGGTCACCAGTATAGGAGCATTGGAAAAAAAAAAGTTTTAAATTTCGCAACAAGAAAGGAAGAGTCATATAATTCTCCTTTTATTGAAAGAGAATTTGATTTTGCACTTCCTACGTGTAACGATACAGCCTCTGGACCCTATGGAATTCCATATGCAATGATTAAACATGTGCCTTTTAATACAAAGTTATTTATTTTAAACATTATTAATAGAATATGGCATGATCCTAGTTATCCAATTGTTTGGGAAGTAGCGATTATTTTACCCTTTTTAAAACTCGGTAAGGACAAGATTTTAGCAGCAAATTATAGGCCAATTGCATAGACATCTTGTTTATGTAAAATCATGGAGAAGATGGTCAATGCAAGACTGATTTGGTACCTTGAAAAGAAGGGTATTTTATCACCGATTCAATGTGGTTTCAGAAAAATGCACTCAACGACTGATGTGTTGATGCGACTTGAGTCATCTATTTGTGAAGCCTTTGCTTCCAAACAGCACCATGTGACAGTCGTTTTTTACCTTGAAAAGGCATATGATACCACATGGAGATACGGTATACTTAAAACAATTCATGAATTAGGAATAAGAGAAGCGCTACCACTATTTAATCAGTTATTTCTTTCACATAGAATTTTTCAAGTGAGAGTGGGGGAAGCTCTAACAGAGAGTAAATGTCAGGAAGGAGTTCCTCAGGGTAGTGTGCTGAGTTTAAGCCTCTTCGCACTAGCAATTAATGGGGTATCCTCAGTCATTCCCCGGGATGTTCTCTCAACATTATTTGTGGATGATCTCTCCATGCCACTTGTTGGAACTAGAATGGCAATGGTTGAGAGAAAACTACAACTCTCAATTGACAAAATTACTCAGTGGGCCGATATGATTGGATTTAAGTTCTTGACTAGTAAAACTACTATTGTACATTTCTGTCTTATCCGGGGAGCACATCCAGACCCGGATATATACATTAAAGCTCAACGGATCCCATGTGTAGGGGAAGCTAAATTTTTAGGTTTGCTATTTGATTGTAGGCTTACATGGGTGTCTCACTTAAAAGCGTTAAAAGCTAAATGTCTTGAGGCTTTGAATCTTTTAAAAATATTGTCCCATACATCATGGGGGCTAGACCACAATACTATTCTAAAATTATACAAGGCCTTGGTTTTTTCCAAAATTATTTATGGCTGTGAAATATACTCTTCAGCCACCTCAAATTGATTAAAGGTGTTCGATTCAATACATCATGCTGGTATTAGATTGTCCACAGGAGCGATTAGAACTTCGCCTATTACAAGTCTCCATGTTGATGCTGGAGATTTACCTCTAGACCTTTACCAAAAGTCTTCTATTGTTTGTTATTGGTTTAGGTTACAAAGACTCCCTAACTCTTTAGCCTTTCAGACTGCAAGCCTTGTAAGAGACACATCATACTTTGAGCTGCACCCTAAATCTCCTCAACCTTATGGCTTTCAGGTGAAACAGTTATTAAACAGTCTGAATATAATTAGAAGTGTGGTGCTTCCTTTTAAGGTATCATCAATGCCAGAGGTGTCTTTTTGTAAATATTTTATTGGAGTTAAGAAGAATAAGAGTCCAAGTCTCTTTTTATGGAACATGTTGCAGAACATAGAGGATCGACTTTTATATATACTGATGACTCCAAATCTGATGCTGGCATTGCATTTGGAGTATATAGTAATGATTTAAATTGTGGAGGTGAACTTCCTCTAACAGCTTCCATATTTACTGCCAAACTGTATGGCATACGAACCGCTATTGAGAAAATGGTGTTGGAGAAGGAGGGTAATTTTACCATTTTTAGTGATGCAAGGAGTGTCCTTCAGGCTTTAGAAGTTTCTAATTCTAGTAACCCTCTAGTTTTAAAGAATCTAGAATAGCTTTTCATTATTGTACTGAGAGGTATAATGGTTCAAATTTTTTGGGTTCCAGCACATGAAGGAGTGCCTGGGAAGGAGAAGGCAGATTTACTGATGAAGAATGCTACATCCGAGTTGCTACCAAGAAGGTATCCTATTCCCTTTAATGATTTCCTACCTAACATCAAGAAATTGTTTTGTAATAATTGGCAACAGCACTGGGATAGTCTAGATGGCAATAAGATGAGAGAGGTAACTAATGTCATATCTCCTTGGAGATATAACATGATGCCCCGAAAGTGGGAGACATCTCTTTGTCGTCTCCCCATTGGTCACACACGGTTGACACACGAGTTTCTTCTGAAGGGCCCACACCAACTGTATTGCGACGACTGTTTGATACCTTTGACAGTGAGGCATTTGTTGACCGAATGCCCCAATTATGATAACTTAAGAAATAGATATCTGTTTGAGGCTCGAGGTGAGGATGGCAGGTTCTTCCTGGCCAAGATCCTTGGACATGATGTGTCGTACAATGCTAGTGGCATTTTTAAACTGATATCAGAAGCAGGTCTTCTTAATGCTATTAAACTTTTATAACATATTTACTTATCTGGTTTTAATTGAATATTCTTTTAATCTTTATTTGTAATAAATGATATCGGAGTCAATGACCTTCGATGTCAGGATGCCAGAGAACTTCAAATCAATCAATCAATCTAATCTTCAAATCTTCAAAAAAAATAGATAAAAGCTAAGTCCAAAATAAATATCTATTACAAATAAATAAAAAGAATAAATATAAAAAATTACTTAACAGACATATTCACCTAAAATCTAGATATGGAAATAAACTACAACTATTCTAAGCACTAATTCTACATTAATTGAGCACCATTTGCTGTGATCCAGGGGGGGGGGTGTGAGGAACGACAAGGGAACGTTTCCTGAAATGAGATGAAAAAATAAATATCCTCTTTTCACCTTTTTTTTGGGTAGGTAAATGACAGTTAGTGGCTTTTTTTTTTTTTTTTTTTTTTTTTTTTACAGGATATTGTATTATTTTCGTACAACAAACATGTGTAAAAGAAATTTCCACTTTGATATTATTTAGGGTTATATAAAGGGGCACATTTTTAATTTTTTTTTTTGCTGACTTCTATTAATGAAATGTTTCAAGAAAAATCTTTATATCCATTGCTGAGCATGGTATCTATGCATGAAAACATTAGAAATTTTATAAAAATAGAGGAATACATAGAACTATGCTAGCTTACCTGTGGGATATGCTCACAAAATGGCTGCAAACCACACCACCTCGTAAGGCCAAATCTGCTTCCTGAAATGGAGAAAGATATGTCAATATCAGCGAGGTATTTACTTATATAATTGTTTGAGCATTTGCATGAAAATATTATGGTAGCTAGAATGAAGTTTATAAATTATTTTGCAATTAATAATAAAATAAAATAATGATCATAATTAAGTTATCATAAAGGTACAAACTTACGAAAAGTAGGAAAAATTATAAACTATTTTATAAAAAACAATGGATAATAGGCAATTTTATGAATTATTGGATGGTAAAAAATACGGATATTTATTGTAGTTTCTTACCTCGAACAACCATCAAACATACTCCGGACACAACACAGTTTGGTGCTGCAGACACACACGTTTGCGACACTTCAAAAAGGCTGCGTTCCTCTTGTGATTGTCCTTGGATGGGCAGCTATGGCATCTAACCCTTTTCGGCAGCTTGATGTGGCCACAGGGAATGTCAAATTCATGGTGAAGTTTCAGCATGAAAGTGCCAAGCATTAGTTAACGTAGCAACTTAGAAAATTTGCGCACATACGTGTCGTACCGATGTCACACTTGGGGAAAACACAAATCAAAGGCGATTTCTTTCAGGAAAGTTCGCCTTGGCATCAGCTTGGAGAAGGGCATGGACGACGTGTACAGAATATGGGAATATAACATTACTATATTCAGTTTCCCATAAAAGAGAAACAGTGGCCAGCGTCGTGTCTTACAAATACAATTGGATGTAGCACACATCTGATCAAATGTGTCTACACCGCCCTTCGTCGAGTTATAGAACATTTGAATATCAGTTTTCCTCATCTCGATCTCAAAAGGAGCATGATGAAGGGAACTCAACAACATGACCTTCTTTGCTTTATTAACATGCTGACATTGAAGGGTCAAATTGTGTTCGTAATTGAACACAGCCAGAAATCTGTTTGGGAATGTAAGATTTCTGTCGAATGGTGCCGCACAAGTACATGCCTTCTGTCTCGAGAGCCAAGGCAAGTGGAAGACTCGTGAAGAAATTATCCGTTGTCACCCTGCGCCCCCTTCGATGAAAAGGGGCCACAAGGTTCATCGTGAACATTTCTCCAAGTGTCTTTCCTCTTGGCACCTTGTCTGCATCCTTCCTAAGACATGGTATGGCATTACACATGTAGTGTGTGTCCGCATCACATGCCAATACCAACTTTGTGCTGTACCTAGAGGAAGAGAAACTAAAATTAGTTACCAATAAAATAAAATAGTATAAAATATTATATATATACTGTATATATATACATACACATACATATATATATATATATATATATATACATACATTTTATATATATATATATATATATATATATATATATATTCAAAATCAGATTTTAGATAAATAAAAACTATTGTATACACTAATTCATATACATAAATGTACAGTATATATATATATATATATATATATATATATATATATATATATATATATATACACGTGTGTATATATATATATATATATATATATATATACACATGCCTATACACTATTGCACATTCGATAGTTATATAAAAACTGATATTTCACAACTTATCTGATTTAGGTTTTGATGGGTCGATCTCGACCCGAGGGCATCTCGGAAATAGCGCAAGGAAAATAGCTGGGAGAGACCTCTATCTCTCTCGGCCCCTTCCATAAGAAACATGAGAGTTTTGACATCAAATAAATATGATATTTTGTCTGTTGATGTTTCTGATCAACCAGAAGACAGTTTGAATAAATTAGAAGTTCAAGTTGTGTCCACCATCCCCCTTAACAATTACATCAAAAGGTAAAAAATTAAAGCACAAATGCAAAGCCCAATCTTTCAAGACCCTCTCTAATAAAACCACCAGGAAATATTGTCAGATCAAAAATTGCTAATGGGAAGGCTTCATCTAAGGTGTCTTCCCAACATAAACCATAGTTTTCTCCTCCATTTTGCAATAGAATTGTCAGGGTTTAAGGGCCAAATATGAAGAACTTAAGCTCCTTATTCATGAGTACTCCCCCATAGTTATATGTTAACAGGAGAGCAAATTTGATGATAATACTCCTTGTCCTTGTGAATATATAAGCTACAGTACACTATTTGATCAACGAGTAAGGTGCCCTGGCGGAAGTCATATATACATTCATCAAGATGTTCCCCAAATATATTTGTCTATTCGTACACCTCTGCAAACAAAGGTTGTTCAGATTGATATAGGAAGAAAATACACCATTTGTTCCATTTACTTGCCTCGAAATGACATCATCTGTTATGCTAATTTAATAGGTGTGATTCAACAACTCCTTCAACCTTTTCTTTTAGTTGGAGATTTGAACGGTAGACATCCTTTATGGGGCTATGTTTTAGCAAAGACCAGGGGCTATACTATATCATCAATTGTAGAAAATGAGGATGCCGGACTCCTTAATACAAGAGTGCCTACACAGTTTCCTGTTCAGACAGGTACTCTGTCATGCATTGACCTTTCAATTGCAAGCTCTAACTGCCTTCTCCATTTCGATTGGAGGACATTAGATGGTTGGCATACTATTGATCATGTGCCAATCATTATAATCACAAACAAGGGTCCCCTTTACAAAGTCAATTCAATTCCCAAGACGACAGTGTTATTCCAATGACGTCCAGTCCTCTGGTGGTCTTCAGAACTAACGGCCCTGCACAGAGCCACAAGAAGGTCGTTAACTCGATTACACAGACGTCGTACTGAGGAGAATTTAATTATACAGAAGAAATGTAGACCACAGTTCTGTAGTGCTTTGAAAAAAGCAAGGCAACAATCTTAGGTATCTTTTGTTTCCTCCATTAACAGTAGAACACCACCATCTTCAGTGAGGAGAAAAGTAAAAAAGATAGCAGGCAAATTCACCCCCAACCCACCACCAGTGTTAAAGGTGAATAGTCAGTATGTGACTAAAGCAAATGTGGTTAGGAATGCCCTGGCTGATTATTTCTCAAATGTATCATGCAAGTGTGAAGCAGCTCCTGGTCAGCAGTATAGGAGCATTGAAGAAAAGAAAGTTTTAAATTTTGCAGCAGGAAGGGAAGAGTCATACAATTCTCCATTTACTTTGATTCCGCACTTGCTACTTGTAATGATACAGTCCCTGGACCAGATGGAATACCATATATAATGTTTAAACATGTACCTGTTAATGCAAAGTCATTTATTTTAAGCATTTTTGATAGAATACGGCATGATCATAGTTATTCAAGTGTTTGGGAATTAGCCATTATTTTAGCCTTTTTAAAACCCGGTAAGGATAAGTTTTTAGCAGCAAACTATCGACCAATTCCATTGACATCTTATTTATGTAAGATCATGGAGAAGATGTTCAATGCAAGACTGATGTGGTACCTTGAAAAGAAGGGTATTATATCACCAATCCAATCTGGATATAGAAAAATGCACCCAACGACTGACGTGTGGATACAGCATGAGTCCTCTATTTGTGAAGCATTTTCTTCCAAACAGCATCATGTAACAGTCCTTTTTTACCTTGAAAAGACATACGATATTACATGGAGATATGGTAAACTTAAAAACATTCATAATTTGGGACTACGAGGAGAGCTACCATTGTTCATTTAATCATTTCTTTCACATAGAGTTTTTCAAGTGAGAATGGAGGAAGTTCTATCAGAGATGAAGTGTCAGAAGAAGTTCCCCAGGGTAGTGTGCTAAGTGTAACCTTCTTTGCACTAGGAATTAATGGGATATCCTCAGTCATTTCCCCAAGATATTCTCTCAACACTATTTGTGGATGATCTCTCCATATCATTTGCTGAAGCTAGAAGGGCAATAAGTGAGAGGAAACTACAAATCTCTATTGACAAAATTATCCAGTGGGTCGATAGGAATGGATTTAGGTTTTCGTCAAGTAAAGCTGTTATTTTCCATTTCTGTCCTATTCAAGGAGTACATCCAGAACCAGATACATGTATCAAAGATCAACGGATCCCATGTGTAAGTTAAGCTAGATTTCTCGGGTTGATATTTGATTGTAGGCTTACATGGGCTCCTCACTTGAAAGCCTAAAGTAAAATGACTTGAAGCTCTGAATCTTTTAAAAGTTTTGTCCCATATAACGTTGGGGGCAGACAGCAAAATTCTTTTAAAATTATACGAGGTCTTAATTTTTTCAAAAATTAATTATGAGTGTGAAATATACTCCTCAGCCACCCCAAGCTGATTGAAAATTTTAGATTCTATACACCATGCTGGTATCAGATTGTCCACAGGAGCCTTTAGAACTTTACATATCCCAAGCCTCCTTGTTGATGCTGGAGAGTTACCTTTAGACCTTTACTGGATGTGTTCTGTTGTTCGATATTAGTTTAGGTTGCAAAGAATCCCTGAATCTTTAGCTTGTCAGACTCCAAATCTTGTAAGGCATTATAGGTATTTCAGTTGCACCCAAAATCTCCTCAAACTTATGGTTTTGGGGTAAAACCATTATTAGACAGTCTAGATATAGGTAGAAGTAAAGTGCTCTCATGTCGGATATCATCAACCCATCCATGGAAATTACCGGCTATATCATTTTGTAAATATTTTTTATTGGCATAAAAAAGAACATGACTGACTATGAAGCCAGATTGCTCTTTATGTAACATGTTGAAGAACACAAGGAATCGACTTTTATATATACTGATAGATCTAAATCTGATGCTGGCATTGGATTTGGAGTGTAGGGTAGTGATTTTAATTGTAGAGGTGAACTTCCTCTAACATCCTTTATATTTACTACCGAACTATATGGCATACTACCTGGTATTGAGAAAATAGAGTTAGAAGAGGAGGGTAATTTTCCATTTCTAGCGATGCAAGAAGTGTCCCACAAGCTTTAGAAGATTTTAATTTCAACAATCCTTTAGTTTTAAAGATTTTAAAGTGGCTTTTAATTATTGGCCGGAAAGGTATAACAGTTCGATTTTGGTTGGTTCCGGCACACGTAGGTGTGTCTGGAAATAAGAAAGTGGATTCCCTGGCAAAGAGTGCTGCAGCCGAGTTGCTACTAAGAAGGTATCCCATTCCCAGTAATGATATTTTACCTACAATTAAGAATTTTATTTATAATAATTGGCAACTACATTGGGATAGGTTACTTGAAAATAAAATGAGAGAAATAAGTAACATTACATCCCCTTGGAAGTATAACGGATGCCCTGAAAGTGGGAGAATACTCTTTGTCGTCTCTGCATTGGCAAAACTGGAATAACACATGAGTTTTTTCTGGCTGGCCAACATCAACCATATTGCAACTACTGTTTGGTATCATTAACAGTGAGGCATTTGTTAACCGAATGCCCCACATTTAGTAGTGAGAGAAATAGATATCTATCTGAGGCACGAGGTGAGAATGTCAGGTTCATCCTTGCCAAGATTCTTGGACATGATGTGTCCTACCATGCTAGTGGTATTTTTAGCTTTATTCAAGAAGCAGCTCTTCTGAAAGATATTCAACTTTTAAAATTACATCTTTAGTTTTATGGTTTTAATTGATTTTTTTTATTTACAATAAACGTTACCGGTGTCAATAAACATTAGATAGGATGCCAGAAAACCTCAAATCAATCAATCAATCAATCATTGCTCTGTAGTTCCTTGGTGGAGTAAAGAATGCGCCAATGCAGGGAAAGTGACCCGAAGTTGCTTCAGAAGATATTTAAGAACAAACTATGTAGCAGATAGAATAGCGTACCTCAGAGACTGTGCCAAACAAAAAAGAACTTTTAAAAAAAGCAAAGAGAACATCTTGGAGGAAATATATATCCAATATCAATACCAAAACTCCTTCAAAAGAAATATGGGACAAGATTAAAAAACTTCAAGGCAAGTTTGTCCCTAGACCTTCACTAATATTAAGGGAAAATAATAGATATAAATCTGATCCTAAAGATGTAGCAGAGGTACTTGCAAAGCACTTCGCTTATATATCAAATGCTGACAATTATTCCCCAGCATTTCAACAAATTAGAGCAACAACATCTGTTATTCCTTCTGCTTCTTCATATGCTGATGCTTTTAAATTACCTTTAAATATGGAGGATATGATATCACTAGCTCGTCTTTGACAGCCCCAGGTGAGGAGGGTATCTGATATGAAATTATTTCACATTTTCCAGTGGATACTAAGGTATTTAGAATAAAAAACCTTTTATCACACAGGCAGTTTGGTTTTAGGAAGAATTGAAGTACGCTAGACCCTTTGTTGATGTTTTCAAGGAAAATTTCAAATGCCTCTTCCAACTGAAACAAGAGGGTGTGTGTCTTTTGTGACCTCGAAAAGACGTATGACACCAACTGTGTCCCCCAACGGAGCGCACTGAGTGTGACCTTATTTGCTGTTGCTATCAAAAGTCTCGTGAATCACCTACATCCTAGCATACAGGGATCACTATTTGTTGATGATTTTTCAATTTATCTTAGTGGATCATCTGCACTACAAGCATACCAAGAGCTTCAAATTGCCATATATGCTGCTTCTGCATTGGGAAATTCTCGAGGATTCATGTTCTCTCCTCAAAAGACCAAAGCCATCCGTTTTATTTGTACTCGTAAAAGAGAAGAAACCACCATCTATTTTTAAAGGATAGTATTTTACCCTATGAGGGTATTATCAAGTTTCTTGAAAATTGTATCACATTTTGATTGAGGTGCTGATAGAACAACTTTCCTTAGAATTTATACATATTTGTGTCTGAGCTATACAGAACATCTTCCACTGATAGTCTGTATGTGGATTCTGGCAGGGCTCCCCTTTCCATCTGCAGAGAGGAGTTGATTTGGTGGTTTATAGCTAGGTCCCTCGCTATAAGAAACAATCCCAACAGTAAATATGTTAGGGCTCCTTTAGATCGAGCTCCTAACAGATCAAGATTGCCCAAGCTTTTGGAAGCACAGCTGAAAAATGATGCCAGTGAAGTAGGTTTATTTACAGCACAGATAGCGGAGGTAAGATATCCCAAGTGTCCCCCTTGATGTAATCCCCCTGTTAAAGTATGTTTTACGGCAAGAGGGAAAAATACTTTACCCTGTAAGGTAATGAAAAGTGAGTTTTTACGGAGTTGAAAGTGCAGTTGTGGTAGGTAATATTGCTATTAGAAAGAAACTTCCATCCTCATGTTCAGTATTTACTGCTGACCTGTATGTAATAACTCTTGCAGTCTGACATATTTTTAGAAATGGTAATCAAAATAGTTTTTATAAAATTTTTACGGATTCCAATAGCGTTTATTAGCAATTAAACAAATTATGCCACTCTATCATCTAGTACAAGAGATGCAGGACTGTTTAGTACTTCTGCAGTCTGGGAGGAATGTCAGTTTTCACTTCTTCTGGGTCCCTGCCCACGTTGGGCTTGATAGAAATGAAAGAGTAGATAAGGATGCTAAGGAAGCTTCAGGACTACTTAATCTATCCCCATAAGTATTCCTTATAAAGATCTTAAAAGCAAGATACATTTTTACTAAAAGAATAAGTGGCAGGCTCGATGGTCTGAACTGACCACCAATCCGAAATGAAACAGCTACACCCTTTAGTGGATAAATGATTTGTAATTCTACAAGTAGGAGGGATGATATCATTTTATGTATACTGAGTATTGGCCATACACATGCAACGCACAATTATTTAATGAAGAGGGGTGAAGAAAGACAGGCTCCTCCTTGTAATACCTGTCAAATGCAATAAATATCAAACATATTTTAGTCGATTGTCCTGTTTTTAATCTTGAGAGAACACATTTTACTCCAGTACAAACTTTCAAGAGATATACAGGGGGAAAATTGTAATACCCTGAACTTGAAAAATTGATTACAGATTATTGGTTCATATCATGAGCTTTAAATAATTTTATTAATTTAGTTTTTTAATCCTTTTAATCCCTCCTTGTTTTGCATTGGTTTTAAAGTATGGTTGATTAATTTACATAATACAGCACTAAAGGACCTTTGATGTCCCAGTGCTTGGCTTAAGGCCTAAATTTTATATTCAATTCAATCTAAAGGATTCCACTCTTAAGAATCAGTTGGTATTAAAACTTAAAGAGCTCCTTTACAGGTTTTACTCCCATGGGGGTAAATATAGAAATATGTTGGACTTCTGCCCATGTTGGGGTTATGGGTAATGAAATAGCAGATGCTGCACCTAAATCTTTGATCAATTTACCAAAGCAAGCTTTTACGCTACCTTTAAAAGAATATATAAACCATGTAAAGCATTTCTTAGCTGCTAAATGACAAGATCCGTGGAATTATGAATCTGATAGAAATAAGTTGAAAGAAATAAGGCCAGTTGTTTCTTTATGGGAATTGTCATTGCAAAGAGAAAGGAAGACAAGGAATTTTAGCCAGATTGCGCATTGGTCACACAAAACTCTCACATAGGTATTCGTTGTGCACGCCTCGTGAAGCATTACGTAGGTGCAATGAGTGTCACTGTATTTTACCCGTAAAACATATCTATATCAATTATAAAGTTTTTTAAAGGAAAGATACTTATGATTTGGTGAGAAAAGTTTTATTGACCTTTTATCTGACTGAGATTTTCTGTTTTTAGGATTTTAACTATTTATCAGAGATTTTTACCTCATAATTTATCTACTTTTTATCCATTATATTTAGTATACGCTTTTACCCATATTATTTAATATATATTTTGTTTTATTGATTTATTTAACATTATTATAAAAAGATAATTTTCTCCCCGATGTTAATTGGGCCAGCTTTGTAAGAGTTTGACTCATTGCACTGGTTAATCTCCCCATTCAATATTATTAATAAATTGGACAGTTTTCTACTGAAGAAGGCCAATCGGTGGGACGATTTTTTGACCAGCTGCTCGAGTACTGCACCAATAGGGACATCGCTGGGATTGGAAGAGAAAAGTAGAGGCTTACTCCAGAGGGATGTGGTCTGAGCGAATGACGACGGACGTACCTTTTAAGAAGTGGCGAAAGTGACGAACAGCCAAATACACTGCCAGCCATTCGTGGTCGAAGGTAGAGTATACTGATTCTGCCTGGGACAGTTTGAGTGCCTTCAGGAGTTATGCGGTGCCCAAAGACCAATACTTCGTTAGCGCCAAAGGTACAGTTGTCGTACCAAACTACAAGGCTGTTCTGTTATAGGCAGTCGAGAACAATGTGTAGGCGATGGAGGTGTTCCTCTTTGGCGGAGGAGAATACAAGTATGTTGTCCATGTATCATACGCAGAAGGGGAGGTCCCCTAAGATGCCATCCATGAGAAGTTGAAAAGTAGTCCCAGAATTACGAATGCCAAAAAAAGTAGTAATATAAGTTGTATATACCAAAGGGGCCGGTGAGGGCTGTCTTGGGGATGACTGGTGGGTCTATGGCCACTTGATAATTCCCCTTCAAGAAGTTGACTTTGCTTTGTGCAAGCAGGATGTTTGGGAAGGAGTAGTGATTAGGTTCTGTCTGCATGTTCAGACTTCTGTAATCCCAACAAAGATGCAGGGAGTCATCTTTCTTCAGGACGATGTGTAAGGGCCATGTCCCTGGGCTTGAGGCCTTTTGGCAAAGGCCCATTTCTTCTATTTTGTCTAACGTTTGTTTAACGGCTGCCAAACGATCCGAGACCAAACTCCTGAATCTGGTAAACACTGGAGGCCCCTTCATCTTAATATGGTGATAAATACCAGGTTTGGCAGGAACCGTGGGCTTTTGATGAAGTTCTGGATGAAAGACTTCCGGGTACAACATGAGGAGGTGGGCGTAGGCATCCGTGGGTGTGCTGATGTGGAGAGGCTGGGTTGAAGAGGTGTCAACCTCTGCGTTGACTAACCCTCTATGAGCAATATTATGGATTAACGTAATTTTTCATTTGATTTTTATCAGCTTTGTTTCTACATTTATTTGTTTTATGTAAAATTTGTGTTAAAATTCTAGTTTAGAAGGCTGTATTTGTAAATTCAAAGTTTTTCTGCTTTAACCTCCTTCCTGCTCATTTTATAATTTATAAGTGTCTAGTTTAATGCTTTGTTTTCTTTTCTGTGTTTTCCAAGTCCTTGGATGGAAAGAGACACCAAGTGTATACCAGTGAGGAACTCGTTCACTAAAGTACACAGTCGTAGCTCCAGGTTTCCAAGACACACTTCAGCAGCTGGCTTGTGGGACTTTTACGAGGATTGCAACACCAATATTCAACGTCTTTTAGCAGGTGCATTTCTGCCACCTGCGGAGTTTTGCCATTCCTGTGTTTTCTCTTCTGCCTCCATAGGGCCGATGCAGAGATCCTGGCCTTGGGGTGGACTCAGGATAGAAACCCCCGTTGACGCATTCTCGCCATGGTCAGCTGCAGGAGCCTTGGAGCTCGTTGGAGTCATGTAGGGAGACAGCTGCCAGGCAGGAGCCATCTTTCATCTTTTTTGTTACATTGGGACTCCATTTCCTCCCTTTTATGAGGGATCCTACGGAGCTGTACTCCCTACAGTAGCAGTGTGCCGTTGAAGCCGCTACCTTATTTGGAGCTGTAGGTGTTGTTTTTCTCCGGCTTCAAAGAGTGTGAGAACTTTTAGGTATTTAGTGTTTTTGTTTAGTTTAGTGTGTAATTATTTAACTCTCTCTAGTTGAGAGTGTGTTGTTTCCCGTCGGGGAATGTTGTTGATCCTTACCCATTTGGGTGTTTAATTATTATTTGACTCTCTCTCTCGTTGAGAGTGTGTTGTTTCCCGTTGAGGAGTTTTGTTATTTATGGTTAAGTGTTAATTATTACTTATTAATTGGTTAAAATGTTCATATAGTTATTTGTTAATCATTAATTGTTATTTGTTTAGTGTTAAGTCGTTAAATTGTTAAGTAGTCACAAGGTTGGCTTTTCAAAAAAATTGTTGCCAATAAATATTTTTAAGTTTTCTCAAGTGTTTTCGTTACCACTGACCAATTTTATGAAGGATATCAATTCCATCATTGTCCTCCTTATTCGTGCAATAAGAACTTGCACCATGATCCGACAAGGCTCGTGACGAGCAACATAAACCAGGAGGTGGAAATGGGAGAGGAAATCTGCACCGAAGATTGTGGTGAGCAACGAAAAACATTCAATAATATTTGACACTCCCAAACAATAATGTGTGGGTCTAATACGCGTGGGTGGGGATCGCATAACCGTTAGTAGTTACCAGACAGACGTCAGTAGGCTTACAATGACTGTGTCGTGTCTTGGAGTGTCGCCTTGGCAGAAGAGCTTGGCAAGCACCAGTGTTTACAAAAACTGCATGCCCGTACCTACATATTGGAAAAAGAAAAGATTAGTGATCAAGGAGGCCACTGTCACAACTATTACAAGTTTTTTGGCCACTGACAACTGTTCGCACATTTCTTCGCAGCAGCCCCAAATCTGGAGTGGTAGAAGCATAACTGCAGCTGATGGGCGTCAGCAAGTAGCTGCAGTGGTCGTTGGTTGGGGCGTGACCGAGTGGTGGCATATGTGGGTAGTGGGAGGCTTTGTCGCCACTTCGGCACATCACAGGTTGGTCTTTTGTCCTGCCGCATTCACGTTAGCTTCGGCCTATGTTGAATTGTTGTCCTCATTATCAGGAGTGAACGCGTTCATGGAGGTCTTGAAGGTGGTGAAGTGGCTGTCCATAAGGGCATCAACTTTGGTCATCAGCTCCTTCATGGACAAAATATCGACATCGAGAATGGCAGCGCATACAGGTTCGGGTAGGCGTCATACCCAAAGGGCATGAAGTAGGTTCACCTCCCAAGGAAAGCAGAGTGCAGTAGGTTGTAGGTGAGCGATACTGGTCATTTGCTGGAGGGCGAGCAAAGCCTTTTGGTTCCCCAACGGTTGTTGAGAGAGTTGAAAAAGATTGGCTATACGGGCAGCTGGCGATGGTGAGTACTGCTCCAGGAGGTATGTTTTGAGGGCGTCGTATGCTATTGGAGTGTCCCCGTGGTCATAAAGTCAATCGGAGATTTCTGGGAAAATGTCCTCAGGGATTGCTACGAGGACATAGCCTGCTTTGGTGCTTAAATGAGTCACACCCTAGATGCAAAACTGAACCTTGGCACACTGAAATCAATCAAATGCCTTTGTACTGGTGAAGGGCGGAAGTTTCATGGATGTAGTGTGGATAGGAGAGTCAGGGTTGGAGGGGTGCATCGTCAAACAATCGGGCACAGTAGTGAGGTGGAAGGTGGTAGGGAGCTGGTCCTCCGGGTGTCACCAATTATTCAAGGTGGCTCTTAGGTTATAGCAGAGAGGCGAGATGAATGCTACTAAACTTTATTAAACGAGGCAACGAGCTTATGTATAAGCAGTTGCGAGCAAGAACGTCACAAAAATTCGAACAAACGAAAACCTAAGCTATCAAGCTTACACAGGTTGGTCTATTATTAGTGCAGGGAAGAGTGAGAGATGAAACAAAATGCATACATTTACAGTGTACGACCGTATATGAAACACATGCGTTACAATCAAATGCTTGTCATTGATACTGATTTGAGAAGCCCTAAATGGTTACACACATGAGAACCAACTGGTATTACATGTTAAAGAGCTCCCTTACAAATTAAATACCAAGGGGTAAATATTGTAATACGTTGGATTCTGCTCGTGTTGGGTTTGATAGTAATGAAAAAGTGGATGCTGTTGTTAAATCAGCAACAAATATACCCCGCAAGTATAGTAAACTACGCGTTAAAGATTATATAACCAACATGAAACCTTTCTTGGTAGCAAAATGGCAAACGATCTGCAATAATTATTCTAACAATGATAATTTAAAACAAGTAAAGCCAATGGTCCATATCTTTTTAATTTGCACTCCTCATGAAGCAATTCCCAGGTGCAGTAAGTGTGGCAATATTTTAACTATAAAAGATATTTTTTGCGAATGTAATACTTTTTAGTAGACAAAGACATCCATGTGTTCGTAAGAGGAGTTTGCCTGACAGTTTATCAGATTATGGGTTTGTTTTTAATAAGCATAGGCTTTATACAGTAGATATTTAAATTCATTTTTTTATCACATATTTACTATTTTTATCTCTATTTTTGTTGTATATATTTTTTTATTTTATTCATACTATATATATATATATATATATATATATATATATATATATATATATATATATATATATTATCTTTCCTGAATTTATTCATGCCAGCTCTGCAAGAGGTCTACTTGACTCATTGAACTTTCAAATCTCCTCGTTATATCAATTAGATAACCTCACGGAATCTAAGTAAATCAAATAAAATGTCTGCAGAATTTTATGGATTTATAAACCTGAAGTTAATGATGAGAAACGGCTTATAAAATGAATTTAACTGCGTTCAATGAGGGTTTGTTGGTTTCTACAAATCATAGGCTAAAAAACACTTATTCGCCCTCCAAGAAAATAATATTTTGTGATTAGATAGATTTTATTACTCTCACATAATAGTCTAATGAGAGAACTATGCAAAAAAGCAAGGATCCTTAATCATTTTTGCAGCATTAGTGAACGAAATCCACAAAATAATCTCCGAAATTGCTTTGGAAAACTTCAAGTAATCTCTAATTGAATCCAAGCAGGTCAGTTGAAATTGATAGTCTTCATAACGCTTTGTTTGGAATTGTACCTTCGGTGTTAAGAAGAGACAAATGATACACCACTCTGGGAAAACTTAGCTCCTAAATCGTTGAACCAGAAGTAAATGACACTCCCGTAAAACTCTGGATTGCTTTACAACCGCTGAAGAGAATACAATTGCAGAAAAAAGTGAAAATATGATTCAGCGAATCCTGACTTCTCCAAAGTTTATATCTTGCAATCCTGATGTTGTTAATCCTCTTCGATTAAATTTCTTTGTATTGTTTGTAAAGCAAAGAAGTAAGACGTAGATCGAACCATAAGTTTCCTTTCTCTATTTGCTTTCTTTGATGTTCATCATATTATGAATGTCATAAGCAGATAACTAGAATTAATAACATCAGAATATGAATTTTATCTACTGTGTTTTGTTTATTGCTCTGTCAAGAGTCTATACTATTGATCTTCATGTCTTATGAAATGTAATTTCAGTCAATGTCGTTACGGCACAGCATGTATTTTAGATTAGCTGACACCCATTTCTTTCAAAAAATTCTGAAGCCATATCAATTTTTTCCTATTTCTGCCATGAGATTCATCTCTAGCGTAATAACAGCAATGTCGATTATTGATATCACTGCAGTTAGAAATCATGCTCAACCATAATCAAGCAAAGCGCATCAATTGTTACTCCTTATTTTGAAAATTATATCTTTTTTTTTTTTTTTCTTAAAGAATCCCAAGAGAAAAGACATAAAAATACAGGTTTATTACCCCCCCCCCCCAATAAGAAAAGTAAGTCTGAATAAGCGAAAATCAAG
>NC_090739.1:51958003-51965503 GCF_036898095.1 Palaemon carinicauda
CCCCACTGTCCTGTCTAGTTATACCGATCTTGTCAGTTTGTTAACTGACGCAGAAACGATGCACCTTCAACTTGTAACACAGGGAAAAATCAACCCTTCAAATCCCCCTCAAGCGCCTAACACTAACCCTCAGTTTGTATGCATCTCAGTCACTGCAGATCCTGATCCCCCTCCCTTTGATGGTCGTAGAGATTGTTGGTCCGGCTGGTGGAGTCTGTTTCGCCAGACGGTACATGAAAACTCCAAGTACTCTCCCACAGAAAAATATAAGATTTTGTTGCGTACCCTTGAGGGACCAGCGCGGAAACTTCTCGATAACCAAGTGTGGACAGAGGGTCTGTATGAAAGATCGATAGACAGTCTTAAGCGAGAGTATGAGTCCCCCGTTCTGACTAAACACCTCATGATAAATAAATTTTATAAAGCATCCTCCCCTAATGATGATGGCACTGATCTCCGTCGTCTCCTCGTGGAATGGGACAACACGGAAACTGAATATGTACAACTAACCGGGTCGTCTTTACCAGAGGTAATGTTAGAGCATGTTTTCACTAGTAAGCTCAGACCCTTCCACCTAGGTATAGTTTACCGATATTACAATTGCGAGGAAGTAACCTTGGCCGAAATGAAAAGTGCCCTGTATGCTCATACTCGCATGAAGGAAATGATGAAGCTCATGACCAGCCCTGACGACGTCCCCAAACCTAATACCCATGATAAACCCGCGCGAGCCAACCGTTACGAAAACTCACGCTCTTCCGGTAAATCACTTAACCAGCTTAGACCTTCCTCCAACGAGAACAATCATATACTTAAACTTAAAGTTAATAACGGGCCTGTCCGGTCTGTGGATATACAAACGATTCCTAGTTGATCAAATGGATGGCCTATCGCTGGCCCCAGTAACGGGACTGCTAGAGGTAAATGTATTTTTTGTGGCAATAGTGACCACGTGCAATCCAAATGTCCCCATTTCCCCGATTCAAGAAGTAGGATATCAAGGTTGCGAGAAATGAATCGTTGCACAAAATGTTTTTCCACTCAACACTTTGCCAGCAATTGCAATGCAACTATTGCTTGCCTGAACTGTCAGCAGGCTCATAAATTGCCTGTATGCCCAAATATCCTTGCAGTATCCAACCACTTCATCCAACCCATTAGTGGGTTTGCTAACAACACCCCTAAGTCCCAACCCCTTAGACCTCCCATCAATAACCCCCCTAACATGCAACCCATTAGACCTCCCATTAATAACCCCCATAACATGCAACCCATTAGACCTCCCATTAATAATCCCCCTGACATGCAACCCCTTATCCCTCCCAGTATCAATACCCCAGCAGTAAACATCAATCACATTGCTTGTATCCGCAACAACACCGCGAGTGTTGAGCCTAATGACCTCGCCCCAGTCGCATTACCGACTTTCACTGCCGAATTAGTCTCCGGTAAATATAAACACTCCACAAGAGTTTTTCTAGATTGTGGGGCACAACGTACCTTTGTGCACCCAAATGTTGTTGAATCATTAAATCTTAAACCTGTTGGACAGATGGTGTTCCAGCTTAACTCATTTAATTGTACCGAACCCCCTAAGAGTTCCGATCTAGTACAATTTAATATGAAAATCGGCAGATGGAGACATAAGATTGTGGCTATTGTTAGTGCCAATGTAGGTAAAGGCATCAATACGCCAGGTTACCCCCATACTGTCCGTATGCTAGAAGCTAATGGAATTCGGCTCGCGGATCAACGTCCCGATGATAGTGCTGCCAGTATTGAGATCATTCTCGGTGCCGATTATCTTCCCAGGCTCCTCAAGCGTACCCATAATATCCACGTCCTGACGTGGACCCAAGAGAAGTCAGCGCAGTCACAATTACCATTAACCGAATTGATGTTGACACGCCTATGACTATAAACCCGCCTCTTGAAAACCTTTGGAAACTTGACACCATTAGTATCACTAAAGAACCCTTCAGCCATCTTGAAGAGAAAGCAGTTGATATCTTCAAGAGAACTACTCAATACAAAACTGGAAAGTATGTTGTTCAGCTACCTTTCAAGAGTGATAAAGCGTCCCGCTTCAAATTTTGCTAGAGCCTTTGCCCAACTCATGTCAGTCAAAAAATCAAAGAACCCCCAATTGTTTACTGATTACCGTAAAATTCTGGATGAGTATCTTCAAGAAACTTTTATTGAGCCTGTCCCCTTAGGCACCCCTGTTGATGGAAAAGTACATTATTTACCGCATCATCCCGTAGTTAAGAATTCAGCCACCACCCCTATACGTATTGTCTTCAACGCTTCATCCAGGTCGAACCCAAATTCACTTTCTCTGAACGATTCTCTGTACACAGGACCCAATCTTGCATCGAAGATTCAATCGATGATTTTAATGTTCCGCGAGAAGCCCTTTGGTTTAACTGCAGATATTTCCAAGTCATTCCTTCGCATAGAGATTGTCCCAGAACAGAGAGACTTCTGTCGCTTTCTTTTCTTTGAAGATCCAGGAATGACAAGGATCGTCACATATCGATTTAAAGTCGTTCTGTTCGGCGCCACCTCGAGCCCCTACTTGCTTAACCAAACTATCCAACATCATTTGGACAGTCAGTCCAGTAGATTGGCGTCTACACTCAAAATCAGTTTCTATATTGATAACTTTCAACGCTGTTATGTCGACCCCAAAGACATTCTGAGTGAGAGGCCCCTCATTGAGGCGCTTATGTTAAAGGCTAACATGCCGTTAGCCAAATGGACGACTAATGCCCCTCTGAACGGTGATTTCACAGAAAGAGGCATTCATGATTACCTCGGTCTTGGATGGGATACTGTTAATGATACCTTGAATGTTAAATTACCCCCTGAATTAGAGATAAGTCATTCCCACATCAATACTAAAAGAAAGGTCGTGTCCTTGTTCTCTTCCATTTATGACTCTATTGGTCTTATTTCTCCTGTTACAATTATAGGCAAACTCTTCATTCAAAAACTGTGGATGACTGACAAGGGCTGGGACACCCCTATTAACCCTGAGCAAGTTCAAGAACTGAGTGATATCATCAAAAGGTACAAAGGTCTTGAACAAATTAAAGTCCCTCGTAATGCGCATGATGGCAGTCAACCAGCATTGCACATTTTTGCCGATGCTTCCAAGCTCGCTTTTGGAGTAGCTACTTACATAGTCACCCAGGAAGGTAATTCTTGCCTCCTTGCGGGTAAAGCCCGAGTCACCCCTAAACGCATGTTTGAAATGGATAAAAGTTTAACCATTCCCAAACTTAAGTTTACTGCGCTCTTACTGGGCTGTCATTTAGCCAAACACTAGTTAGAACTGCGCCCTGGCATATACGCTTCGGTCACTGTTTGGTCTGACGCTTCAACTGCCCTCCATTGGGTCCCTAATTCTAAAAGTAACTCCCATTACGTCCTTAACCGTGTGGAGGAGATAATCAACATTAAATTAACTTGTAATCTTAACCTGAAGCATGTCCCCACTAATAGCAATCCTGCGGACCTGGCTTCGCGTGGTGTCGCTGTCAGGCATATTATTAAGAATAAATTTTGGCTACAAGGCCCTCCTTAGCTCAGTAACCCTTCAGAGTACCCCAATCAAAGCAGGTTCTCTATTAACACGGAGATATGTGCATGCCCTATTCGGCTCGATTCCCCCGGGGTACGACTGTTTGATCATTACAGCACCCTTGACGACGCGATCAAGTGCTACACTGCACTCCTTCATTTAATTCCGAAATGGATACAACCCTTGTCACAACGTTACCCTAATCTAACCAATAAATTCAACCTTCCACCCTTAACAGTCATGTTGAAATGTTCCCAGGCCCAAAGTTATCCTAACATTCTGAAGCAAGTGCAAGGTGAAGACGTTCGTCTCAATTCGGACGAACGGGTTTTCATCGGCCAACGTAAACCTTACCTGGATAAGCAAGGTCTTCTCAAAGCTAGTTCCCGTCTCAGTAATGCCCCCGTGGAATTAGATTATGTAGATCCCATTTTGCTGGAACATCATTGTGCCCTTTGGACACTAATCGTCAGACATTGGCATGAACGTTTGCTGCACTGTAATACTTCAACACTCCTTGTTGAATTACGTAAACAATTTTGGGTTCCCCAAATGCGGCAGCAAATCAAGGAAATTTTGCGCCGTTGCATCCATTGCCGGAAGTTGCAAGCGGCCCCGTACCCAATGCCTCCATTAGCCCAGTATCATCCCAATCGCCTCATTTCATGAGTGCCCTTCCGAGTAACTGGCTTGGATTTCACTGGAGCTTCTAAGGTATACAATTCACATGTAGATTTTGTTTACATCTTGCTTTTTACCTGCGCAGCAACCAGAGCCGTAGCTCTAGAAGTCACAACTTCGTTAACGGTCATTGAATTTGTGCAAGCAGTGCGCAGATTTGCCGCTTGATTTGGTATGCCACACTGTATCGTCTCTGATAATGCTTCCACTTTCCAAGCTGGTCAAACTCTTCTAACTGAACTTATGCATCACTCTGTAATTGATGGGTTTAAATCTTCCCATAACCTGGCCTGGAAATTCATCACTCCCCATGCTCCTTGGCAGGGAGGTTTTTATGAAAGGCCAATAGGCTTCACCAAACTTAATTTAAGAAAAGCCATGTATCACTTGTATCCTACCTATAATGAATTTGTCACTTTGGTACAAGAAGCCGAATGCGTCAGCAACGATAGACCTTTAGTTTACTTGGATGTCAACGACGTTACTGATACCCCCTTGACTCCGAGTCATCTGCTTTACGGTCGAACCCTCTCACTTGCTCCGCAGGTCTTTATGACCGACCTCAATGACCCCACATATAGGGAAGGGAACAGCCTCCCAGCTAGTTATCAGAAACTCACGAACATGTTGCAAGTGTTTTTAAAACGATGGACCCAGGATTATGTCAATTCCCTTCGTGAACGTCACATAAAAAATAATTGTATCCACCCTGTACCTCCTAAAATTGGAGATTTATGTTTGTTAATTTTGGATGAGGTAAATCGGGAAGATTATCCCATGGCCCGTATCCTTGAAACCTACCCCGGTCAAGATGGTCATATTAGATCTGTGAAGGTGCGCACCCCTCATGGAATATATGTGCGTCCCATTAACCGTCTTATCCCATTGGAGATAAATGTCGCAGGTCCCTATATCACTGAACTGGAGCAAGGTGGTCCTGATTTGCTTACGACACCCCAGTTACCAGATCCTCCCTCAGAGGACCCTCTAAATGACGATTCTTCTGATGACGTCTCCAATCTTCCCAAACCTGATCCTGTGTCCTCTCGAGGGCAACCTCGTAGGGCGGCGGCAGATAAAGCCCGTGCCTTAATCCAGAAAGTGCTGTAAATTTGAGTGGGATGGGGAATGCCCCCTTCCCTCCGTACCCTCCACCTCCTGTTAGTGGACCCCCCCTTCTCTCTCACTCTTACTTGGCAGGGTGTGGAAATTCTTTCCACGCTTTATTTTAGTCAACCCATTTTTTATTTTTTGTTTGTTATTTTCTGGGTTTTACGCATCTCTTTTTTCTTTTGTTTCCTTTGTAACCTTCATTATTATACCCTTAAATATTCATTGCTGCTAACATGTCCATCATTCCCTGTAATGCTTTACCTTTCATCCCCTCATTCCTCTGTAGATGATTTTCTCTCATTTCGTGAGCTCACAGTACATTGCTTGACGATGCAACCGACCGTCGACAATTTTCAAGAAAACAGCACTTGGTTGCGTTCTGCTCCAAATGCTCTTGAAGCTTTGGATGTTTAACCACAATTGGTTTGTATTTAAGTAACTCTTTAATTTACGTAACTCATTGATCTTAGCTTATTGCTACTTACATCTCAGTACCTATTTATAAGTCTGTTTAGCTAGGATTGTTTTCTGTGTCATTGAACATCACTAAACGCCACTTAATTTTTTTGTATGTATATTGATTTTTATAAACCAGACAGTAGGATTTCTTTATAATTACTTTCCCCTGGAGTTTCAAGAATGATCCTTGTATTTATAAAAAGCACCCTTCAGCGAAACACGTACTCATGGAAATTTAAAGAAGAAGAACTCGACCTGTTTGAACCAGCTCAGCCCCAGGAGGAAGAAGCGTGTGAGCGGCCCACTTAAAAACCAGGAAGCGTCGAAGGCGGACGTAGGCATAGCCTCTTCATCTTTGACGTCGTTAACATAGGCGTCGGTTCAACTACCTGTTGGTCAACCAGTTACTGACCAACAGTATGCCTTACTTTGAACCCTTATTTAGCAGATAGGCATACGAAGATAAAACACGACTGTGCAGAACTGGAGATGCACCGTGTTGTTAACAGTTTACAAGATGCTTCCACTTCAACGACTACAATCAACCCTCAAGAGCGTGAGTACAAATTAACGGTGCTCAACCTTGGCCAAGGAACTGTCCCCCCTTTTTTTCTAGCCTTTATTTGACGATGTGCACATTTAGCTAGGAAGTCATGTTCAAACTGTCTGGTTTGAAATTTTATTGCCCGAGAGGAATGTGTTCAAAGTAGTGAGTAGAACTTTTGGTATTATTTCAGTCAGCATTTTTACTTTCATTGGTTGATTAGTCATTTGATTATTGATTTACGATTTAATTGATTTGACCATTTTCTTGACATTTTTCATTTTTCATATGCCATGCGGTCTTTATTCAAATTTCAATTAGGTAGTTTTGCTGTTTTTTCCCGTGCCAGTTAGGTGAAAATTCCTGTTGTACTTTATGGAAATAAACGCCATTTTTAGGTTAAAATTATTAACTGTTTTTAACTTGACCTTTACATTTTGAAATGACTAAATGAGTTATCACATGAGGTGAGATATGACTTAAGGGTAAGTTTATATTTACGTCAATCTAAAGCTATCGGTGTCAATTCTATATTGTAATGTTCTACGGTATTACCTTCTGGTGGTCCTTAGGACGTTTTGACTTTTACAGTACTGCTCCCCCTAACTCTTTGTGAAACTGTCGTTAACGTAACTGATTCAGTCCAACCACACTTGATTGGGATTTACTATTCTGCGCCCTGGAGTAGCGTCTGAACATCAAGGTGATATCGGTGCCGACAGTCCCGGTATAGAATAATCTTTGGACTTAAACGTGTTTAGGGAAAGCAAACTGTCTTCGTTGCGGTTCTCTAGTTTGTCAAGTGTGAGAGTGTTGGCGCTCTATCCTTCAGGCTCGGGTCCGGAAATCAGAAACGGGAGGCCTTTCCCAGAATTATTTCCCACAGTATGAATATATACCTGTTTGTGTGTGTATATATATATATATATATATATATATATATATATATATATATATATATATATATATATGTATATATACGTATATATATATATATATATATATATATATATATATATATATATATATATATATATATATATATATATTTATATATTCATAATGTATAAATGTATTTTTGCCTGTACTATACGATTGATGTAAATGTAATGTTACG
>NC_090739.1:51970503-52113003 GCF_036898095.1 Palaemon carinicauda
TCAAGTTTTTTATTACTCTGTTTACTGTCAAAAACATCAGCCAAAAGGGTTGCCTTTTCCTTTGGACAGTGAGTGTCTGAGCCTTCTGGTTTAAGTAAAGGAGGAACTGTTGCATCTTCACCAAAGAGTGCAGATTTAAGGGTAGACCACCATTTATGTTCCTGAGTTGTACCAGAAAGGGTTTCTTTTATGGTTAAATTGTACTCCTTTTCAGTTGAGGCATAAACTCTCTGAACAAAAGATCGAAGCTGAGTATAGTTGTTCCAGGTCAAATCTGATCTGTTACCCTTCCAAAGGTGATAGGCCTCCTGCTTCTCCAAATAAACACGTCTACAATCATCATTGAACCACGGTTTGTCCTTCACTCGGTACCTTAGCAAATGAGAAGGGATACGCCTATCAATTATGTTGGCTAGATTCTCATTCAAAGGGACAACAGGATCTACACTACTATATAATTGTGACCAATTCAAGCACAAAAGATCATACAAAATCCCATTCCAGTCTGCTTGGGATTTCATATGAATTTTACAAGAGTATGATATATCAGGGACAGGTTGCTCAGTCTTCACTACTAATGAAATCAAGACATGATCAGATGTCCCGACTGGAGAACCAACCTTACTAGTTATAACGCCAGGGGAGTCAGTGTATACGAGGTCCAAGCAATTACCAGACCTGTGAGTAGCTTCATTTATGATTTGCTCACAGCCTGATTCGGAGGCAAAGTCTAAAGCTCTTAAGCCATGGCGATCGGTAGGAGAGATAGAACTTAACCACTCCCTATGGTGAGCATTAAAATCACCAACAAAGACAAAAGAAGCCTTTCTATCATCTTCTTGTATCTTAGCCATAATGGTAAGATGACAATCGAAGATAGAATCATCCATGTCTGGATTCCTTTAGATCGAACACAAATAAAAGTTTTTATGCCTGCCACAAATTTTTATTACCTGAATCTCATGACATCCACATTGATAGCAGGACTTATGAGAAGCAGGGTACTCGGTCCTAATATACACCGCCATTCCCTTGGCCCTAGGGATGGCATCACGTTTCAACATTATTGGCTTCTTAAAACCAGTTAAAGGGAGCTCAGATGAGTGCCTCATATTAGAAACCAAAGTTTCTGAGCACAAAAGAATATCATACTGTCTGGATGCAGCTGTAAGGTCTTGGATATTTGCATGAAGACCACGAATATTGCAATACAGAAGACGACATTGACGAAATCTAGGACGTACTGGTCCCGGATTTCGCTCAATGTCTCCAGATAGCATAAGAATTAATAAAAATAAAAAAGAGACATCATACTTAAAAACTAGATTAACAAGAATTATAACAAAAATTTGTACAGAATTATGAATAAAGTGATTGATGATACCCATAGACTATAGTAAAAAGGCGGAAAAACTGGTCAACATGGAGGAGCCAATACACCATGCAAGGCTAAATACCCTCCAGGATAGCCACTTCAACTGTATGTATGCATGTATGTATGTAAATACTGTATATATACACACGATATATGTGTATTGTGTGCGGGAACATGGAATGAATGTAAACAAAACTTACTAATATATCTCCCCTTTATGATAGTGTCTAACTATAAATGACTGGAGAGAATAATTAGACAGGAAAGCAGATGAGGCTGAGAAAGCTATTAATTCAGGGAGTGGCTATGGTGAAAGAATCGCTCCTAGAATTATTAACAAAATCCTTACTGGAGCAAAGAAGAAAGAGCATATAACCCAAAAAAAAAGAGAGATGGATCTGTTATAATAAACAAAAGATGAAGAAAGACAACGTTGGGCAGAACACTTTTGTGAGATCATGAATAGGATATACGAAGGGAATAATTTGATTGATATACCTGAAGTTGAGGAAGACCTTAATGAGCTCATGGATGAATTCAGTGTGTTTGAAGTTGGAGTTATCATTAAAAAACTGGAAATGATGGAATGACTGCTGAGATGATACTGGCTGAAAATGAAGTGACCCCCAGAATACTTACAAGATTATTATGTAGAATGTGGCATTAAGAGGCAAAACCTGGTGAATGGGAGTTAGGTGTGTTGGTGGAAATAGAAAAAAAGGAGACCTGACTGATTGCAATAATTACAGAGGCATAACACTTACGTCAGATGTCATGAAAATAGTATGCTTATTCTAAAAAGACAGGAGAGAAAGATTGATGAAAAACTGAGAGATGAACAAGCAATTTTCATTTTGAAACATGTGCGTTATGGAATTCCTCCTAAATATGTGAATTTGATTGAGTCTGATCATGAGCATAGCAAGTGCTAAGTTAATGTTAGCGGAGTCCTATTAAATGAATTTCCAGTGAACAACGGAGTACTCCAAGGGAATATGTTGTTTATCGTCCTCATGGATTTTGTAATGCATAGAACAGTCGAGGATGGTGGAGAAGGATTGGACTGGATTGGTGATAGGAAATTAACAGACCTAGAGTATGATGACGATGCTGTTCTTGTTAGAAGAACACCACAGGATTTGCAATGCCTCCTGACCGGAATGCTTGAAATATCACATGAGATGATGAGAATAGAGTATGCAATCGAAGATGAAATATCATTGGAAAAAGAAAGGAATAATGACGTAGAATCGTTTAAATATTTAGAAACTATGATCTTCAATACATGGTCTTTAGACTTAGTGAAATTGACTGAAATTACATGTGAAAATCAGACTATATATCAGTTTATTGAGATTGGTGTTACTGTATGGAGCCGAGTCATGGTATAACAACGAAACAATCTCCAGCAGATATAGTAGATTTGAGAACAAAGCCCCTGAAGGATATTGGCAGTTAAATGGCATGACAGGATTAACCCTGGATAGGTACGCTCCTCGGACACCCCTTTAAGGGTATACTCGGACGCGAACGACCCCGACGCCAAAAAAAATTCTTGAAAAATCAGTTTTTGCAGTAACCTCCTTTTTTCCTTTGCCAAAAAAAACTTCAATGAATGCTTAAAACAACTGTAAAGATAAATACTACTCATCTGCAGAAAAACTATTTATTATAAATATTTTAAGAAATTAAGTAGAAAAAAAAAGACCTGACATAAAAATTCATAAAAAAAAAGTTTATACATATATACACAAATCCTTTTAGGAATTGATTCTTGAATGTTTAGGACACATCTTGATGTATTTTGGATGAAGTCAGACCCATGGAGGTGAAGATCTGAAATGAGAAAAAAAGGGTAACTTTTTTTGGCCAAAAAAATCTGTCCAAATTTCATGAATTTTTTTGGGTACCCAAATGAAATAGGAAGTGGCTAATTTTTTTAGGGAATAAACATATGTTATCCTAAAATAGAAATATGTAAAAAAATCTTCATTATTTTGTAAATTACATTTATATCAGGGGCCATATCTAAAGGTAATTTTTTGAGTACTTAGAAATTTCGTAAAAAAATACATATATTTAATATATAATATGATATTTATGCAGGTAAAAATATACCAAAATATCACAAATTCTATAAGGAACAAGAATATATATAGATAGGGCAGCTTACGCTTCGGATATGTCCACAAAATGGCCGCCAACCATACTGACTCAGACTCCCTAATCTGCCACTTGAAATGTAGGAAGGGTATGTCAATTTCAAGGTGTTATTTACTAATCTAATTATTATTGGTTATGCATAAAAATTGTATGGTGGGTTGCTGGATAATTGTCGATTATTTTACGACTATAAAATTAAAATTCTGACCCAAAAAAAATTTTTTGAAGGGAAATAAAATCGAAAAAAAAAATGTAAAACAATATTTTAGCTAAAAAAATTTGATGATATTCAATCAAAAAAAAAGTAAACAAAATTTTCCGACAAATAAACATCTAGAGGAATCATTACTCTGTGATAGTTCCTTAGTACGTAGTAATTTTGAAAGAAATGGGAAAAAACGAAAAAATGGCAATCACCGGAAAATCGAACACATACCTATATATACGCCATATCTGGCTAAAAAAAAGATAGGCATGGGTAGCCAGATCATCTAGAAACACTTTCCAACACTATAAAAATATAAGTTTTGCGACACTACTTGCCAATTCCTTACGGTAACATGACTAAGCAAAAAAATGCAAAACAAATAAAAAGGGGCACTCGCGGAAAAATGGCTAACATTTTAATATACGGCATTTCAGAAAAAAAAAATTCAGCCACGTGCTAGGCAAACCATCAAGGCACATTTTCCGACAAATAAACATCTAAATGAATAATTACTCTGTGATAGTTCCTTAGTACGTAGTAATTTTGAAAGAAATGGGAAAAAACAAAAAAATGGCAATCACAGGAAAATCGAACACATACCTATATATACGCCATATCTGGCTAAAAAAAAGAAGATAGGCATGGGTAGCCAGATCATCTAGAAACACTTTCCAACACTATAAAATTATAAGTTTTGCGACACTACTTGCCAATTCCTTACGGTAACATGACTAAGCAAAAAAATGCAAAACAAATAAAAAGGGGCACTCGTGGAAAAATGGCCATTCTAATATACGGCATTTCAGAAAAAAAAAATTTCAGCCACGTGCTAGGCAAACCATCAAGGCATATTTTCCGACAAATAAACATATAAATTAAATATTACTCTGTGATAGTTCCTTAGTACGTAGTAATTTTGAAAGAAATGGGAAAAAACGAAAAAATGGCAATCACAGGAAAATCGAACACATACTTATATATACGCCATATCTGGCTAAAAAAAAAATAGGCATGGGTAGCCAGATCATCTAGAAACACTTTCCAACACTATAAAAATATAAGTTTTGCGACACTACTTGCCAATTCCTTACGGTAACATGACTACGCAAAAAAATGCAAAACAAATAAAAAGGGGCACTCGCGGAAAAATGCCCAACATTTTAATATACGGCATCTCAGATAAAAAAAAAAAGACATGCACGTGTTAGCCCAACCATCAAGGCACACTTTCTAACACATAAACATGAAAAAAAAATCAATAATATACGGCAATTCCTTACTACGTAGTAAATTTTTACAAATATTGAAAAAAAACAGAAATTGGCAACCGCAGTTAAATACCCAATATACCAATAACTACGTCGTATCTGACAAAAACAAAATCACGCATGGGTAGCCAGATCATCTAGACACACTTTCCAACATTAAAAAAGCAAAAGTTTTACGACACTATTTCGCAATATCTTACGGAAAAATGACTTGGCAAAAAAATAAAAAAAAAATAAAAAGGGACACTCGCGGTAAAATGCCCGACATTCTAATATACGACATCTCAGATAAAAAAAAAGACATGCACGTGTTAGCCCAACCATCAAGGCACACTTTCTAACACATAAACATGAAAAAAAAAATGAATAATATACGGCAATTCCTTACTACGTAGTAATTTTTACAAATATTGAAAAAAAAACAGAAATTGGTAACCGCAGTTAAATACCCAATATACCAATAACTACGTCGTATCTGACAAAAACAAAGTCATGCATGGGTAGCCAGATCATCTAGACACACTTTCCAACACTAAACAAGAAAAAGTTTTACGACACTATTTGGCAATATCTTACGGAAAAATGACTTGGCAAAAAAATGAAAAAAAAATGAAAAAGGGGCACTCGCGGTAAAATGGTCCTCGTGGTGATGAACGACCTTTTAACTAAAAACAAAAACATGCACATGGTAGCCAAACAATCCACCAAGACTTTCCACAACTGATAACCTATACAAGTTGCACCATTCTACGACAATTTCATAATACGTAATAACTTTGATAATTATGCAAACTACCTTAGAAGGGTAAACTCGGACGCGAACGACCCCGACGCGTCTCAGAAATCGGGGAAGGAGTACAGCTACAGCAATGCACATCTGGACACTACTAGAGCGTGTAGGGGAGACACCTCCTGCAGGTCGATCACCCACAAATTCAGTCACGGGGGTGAGTCACGTGAGAAAAACCTGTTTTTTTTTGACGCTCGGGGTCGCAAACGACCCATCGTACCTATCCAGGGTTAAAAATGAAATTATAAGACGGATTACTCAAGTGCCATATGTGAATGAGATGTGACGGGCCGAGAGAAGGTTGTGACTCAAAAGCGGGATGAAAGGTACTGAGTGACTTTATTACATTTCTTCCCGGCAACCCCGAATCTGGAGTGGTAGTAGCAAAACTGCGGCCGATGGGCGGCAGTGAGTGGCTGTAGAAGTCGTTGATGATGGGTGGCTTTGTCGCCGCTCTGGCTCGTCACCGGGTAGGCGTGTGTGTCCTACAGCATTCATAGGCGTGTGTGTCCTATGGCATTCACGTCAGCTTCGGTTGACGTTGAATAGGTGTACTCTTCATCAGGAGTGGAGGCATTGATGGAGGTCTTGAAGGTCATGAAGTGGTTGTCCATAAGGGCGTCGGCTTTGGTCATCAAGTCCTTTATGGGTAAACTATCGACATCGGGTATGGCACCGCGTACAGGTTCGGGTAAACGGTAGGTTCACCTTACGAGGAGAGCCATCTGCGGCAGGTTGCAGGCGAGCGATACTCGTCACTTCCCTGAGGGCGAGCGAAGCTCTTTGATCCCCCAACGGTTGTTGAGAGAGCTAAAAAAGCTGCAGAAGGTATGTTTAGAGGGCGTCATAGTAACAGTGAGGGGGTGGGAGGCGGGAGGAGCGAGTCACTCCGTGGTCACCAATGTGACGGGCCAAGAGAAGGTTGGGACTCAAAAGCAGGATGAAAGCAACTGAGTATCTTTATTACAGAACATCAGCTTATACATCAATTCCAGGCAAAAAGGACATAAAAACATAACAGGCAAGTTCATGTTCAACCGACAACCGGTTCCGTTAACAGTTAATGGTGAGAAAAACAGACATGTTTATTCAGGTTCCTGTCAGTGCGAGGGGAGAACAAAGATACAAAGCATAATATACACAAAAATAGAAATGTCGTTATTATGTACGATCGTGTGACACACGGTTGGTACAAAATCATGGTGAGGGGTAGATGGAGATGGTTTTGGCATGCTCTTTGCACTCCCCAATAGAGATTAGTTCACCAAACTTTCAACTAGCTCCACAAGGCACTAAAGGAGTTGGAAGACCCAGGCCTACATTGCTGAGGACTATGAAGGGGGAAGTAGGAGATGATGAATGGAGAAGTATTAATTAAAAGCACAACTTAGAAAAGACTAGGGAAATCTAACTGAGGCCATTTGCGTCAATAGCCATAGGAGGAGATGATGATGATGATGTATATATATATATTTCCGGTCACGCTCAGCTTTGCGTGTCACTCCAGTAGGGGAGAGCAATTAGTCACACCCTGGTGAGAGAGGTTATGTGTGTGTGTATATCTATTTAAATATGTAGGCATCATTATATACAGGTCGCATATACTAAGATATATATATATATATATTATATATATATATATATATATATATATATATATATATATATATATATATATATATATATATATATATATATATACCAAGGCACTTCCCCCAATTTTGTGGGTTGCTGACATCAAACAAATGAAAAAAAGGGGACTTTTCCTCTCTACGTCCCTCCTAGCCTGACAAGGGACTCAACTGAGTTTGGCTGGCACTGTTGGGTGCCACAGCCCACCTTCCCCCATTATACACAATAGATGAAGCTTCATAACGCTGAATCCCCCAATGCTGCTACCTCCGCGGTCATCCAAGGCAACTGGAGGAAGCAGTAGGGCCTACCGGAACTGCGTCACAATCGCTCGCCATTTTTTCCTATTTCTAGCATGCTCTCTTGCCTCTCTCACATCTATCCTCCTATCACCCAGAGCTTTCTTTATTCCATCCATCCACCCAAACCTTGGCCTTCCTCTTGTACTTCTCCCATTAACTCCTGCATTCATCACCTTCTTTAGCAGACAGCCATTTTCCATTCTCTCAGCATGGCCAAACCACTTCAACACATGCATATCCACTCTAGCTGCTAACTCATTTCTTACACCCGTTCTCACCCTCACTACTTCGTTCCTAACCCTATCTACTTGAGATACACCAGCCACATTCAATTTCTGTCTCTCCGTCACTTTCATTCCCCACAACTCCGATCCATACATCACAGTTGGTACAATCACTTTCTCATACAGAACTCTCTTTGCATTCATCCCCAACCCCTCTATTCTTTACCACTCCGTCCACTGCCCCCAACACTTTGCATCCTTCATTCACTCTCTGACGTATGTCTGCTTGCACTCCACCATTTGCTGCAAAAACAGACCCCAAGTACTTAAACTGATCCACTTCCTCAAGTAACTCTCCAGTGAACATGACATTCAACCTCACACCAACTTCCCTTCTCGTACATCTCATAACCTTACTCTTACCCACATTAACTCTCAACTTCCTTCTCTCACATACCCTTCCAAATTCTGTCACTAATCGGCCAAGCTTCTCTTCCGATTCTGCAACCAGCACAGTATCATATGCAAACAACAACTGATTTACCTCCCATTCATGATCATTCTCGTCTACCAATTTCAATTCTCGTTTAAGCACTCGAGCATTCACCTCTCTCACCACTCCATCAACATACAAGTTAAACAAACATGGCAACATCACACATCCCTGTCTCAGCCCCACTCTCACAGGAAACCAATCACTTAGTTCATTTCCTATCCTACTACATGCTTTACTACCTCTGTAGAAACTTTTCACTGCTTGCAACAACCTTCCACCAACTCCATATAACCACATCGCTTCCCTATCAACTCTATCATACGCTTTCTCTAGATCTATAAACAAAACATACACCTCCTTACCTTTTGCTAAATATTTCTCACATATCTGCTTAACTGTAAAGATCTGATTCATTCATCCCTTACCTCTTCTAAAACCACCCTGTACTTCTAAGATTACATTCTCTGTTTTCTCCTAAATTCTATTAATCAGTACTCTACCATACAATTTTCCAACCACACTCAACAAACTAATACCCCTTGAATTACAACACTCATGCACATCTCCCTTACCCTTATATAGCGGTACAATACATGCACCAACCCAATCTACTGGTACCATTGATAACACAAAACACATATTAAACAATCTCACCAACCATTCAAATACAGTCACACCCCCTTCCTTCATCATCTCAGCTCTCACATCATCCATACCAGGTGCTTTTCCTACTCTCGTTTCATCTAGTGCTCTCCTCACTTCCTCTCTTGTAATCTCTCTCTATCATTCTCATCTCTGGCACTTCAACACCTGCAACAGTAATTATATCTGCCTCCCTATTATCTTCAGCATTCAGTAAACTTTCAAAATATTCTGCCCACCTTTTCCTTGCCTCCTCTCCTTTCACAAACCTTCCATTTCCATCTTTCACTGTCTCTTCAATTCTCGAACCACCCTTCCTTACTCTCTTCACTTCTTTCCATAACTTCTTATTCTCTTCATATGAAAGACCCAATCCCTGACCCCACCTCAGTTCAGCCAACCTCTTTGCCTCAGTTACCTTGTGCTTTGCTTGCACATTTTTCTCTCTATATCTTTCATACTTCTCTACACTATTACTCTGCAGCCATTCTTCAAATACCCTCTTTTTCTCTTCCACTTTTACCTTCACTCCTTCATTCCACCATTCAGTGCCCTTCCTCATGCTGCCTCCAACAAACTTCTTGCTACACACATCACTTGCAATCCCAACAAAATTTTCTTTTACTAACTTCTACTCCTCTAAATTACCAGTTTCTCTTACTTTCACTGTGTCATGTGCCATTTTCAACCTTTCTTGATATTCACTTTTCACCTTCAGTTTTATTAACTCTTTAACCTCACACTGGCTCCATTTTACATCTCCCCACTCTATTCTCCCACTCTTTTGCTACAACTAATTTTCCTTCCACCATAAAATGATCAGACATACTGTTAGCCATACCCCTAAACACATGCACGTCTTTCAATCTTCCAAACATTCTTTTAGTTATCAACACATAATCTATTAACGCCCTTTCTACCACTCTAAAATTTGCCACTCTTACCCATGTATACTTGTTTTTATCTTTCTTTTTGAAAAGTTAGAACCTATCACCATCTCTTGCTCAACACACATATCTACCAGTCTCTCACCACTCTCATTTTCACCTGATACGCCATACTTCCCAATGACACCTTCTACCTCTCCAGCGCCCACTCTAGCATTTAAGTCACCCATGACAACTACATAATTCCTTCTACCCAGTCCTTCTACACACCTAGTTAATTAATTACAGAACTCATTTTGCTCTTCTTCACTTTTCTCACAACCTGGCCCATACGCACTATCAAGAGCCCAACGTTCCCTACCCAACCTAACCCTTACCCACATTAAACTAGGTGATATCTCCTTCCATTCTACTACTTTACCTGTCATCCATTCACTCGGCAATAAAGCCGCACCCTTTCTTGCTCTTCCCCTTTCAATCCCAGATACTTTACCAGTCACTTCGTCAAACATCACTTCACCCTTCCCTTTTATGTTTGTCTCACACAAAGCCTATTCCTAAACATACTTCCAATCTCACATCTTTTACTCTTTATCGTATAAAGTCGTTTCTAATCCACTGCAGGACAAAGGCATCAGCCATGTTTTTATTCATGTCTGGGGTTTGGTCAATTTTCAATGTTATATATATTATATTATATATTATATATATTATGGCTGGCAAGCTACGTATCCTCTCGAGCTCTAAACTCACGTGTTTTGTTTTTACATAAATCTGTTCTATTTGAATAATATTAAAACCAGTGCTCTGAGACAATTATATAACTCCCAGACAGCAGTATACAAAAAAACACTGAAAATCCAAAGGTCTCTTAAGTACGCTCAAAACAACACTGGGTAATTACTATTAAGAACTATTCAAAACCACCGTTTACTTCAATTCATTAACAAGGATACGAGAGAGTGCTGTGAAAAACATTGGTGATTGAAATGATACAATCTTTACAAAAATAAATATATTCTATAAAAATTACAACACTTTGTAAGAATTTATAACTCAGACAAAAGAATATTTACACTCTGAAAATTACATAATCACTTGTTTCATTGGAAATTAAATTTTGCACCAACATTTAATCTTGATACTTAATGAAAATAGTTGAGTTTTAACACGATAAGGATTAAACTCTTATAGAAATTACATAAAGTAACTGATAAAGTTACAAATTTTTAGCTCACACGAAGCCAGTTACAAAGATTTACACAATACCAGCATTCATCACAACACAATAGATTTAAAATTTCTTGCAAAGTTGTAGAAATGTTTTAACACACTATACACGATATACGTTTGACACAAACTTAATCACTTTGCAGAGGACACACATGAGGTACTTGAGAGAGAATGATGAAATTTGGTTCTTTCACAAGCCAGGCTGTTTCTCTTGTGGCCTACGTATCCCTAGGGGCCCATATTTATTGACTTAATTATTCAAGATTGTTCTAAATAGATTACTCTTGTGGCTTGGGGGCAGGCACCTAGCGACGGCAAAGCTACCAACTATATAAAAATTCAGTGAAACGAACCTTGCTTTCAAGGCAACTCTCTCTCAACAGCTGCACCCACCCCTGTTCTCAAACATTACAAATAAGATAAACACTAGCCCTGGGGTTTTTGAGAACTTTCCAAAACACGTGGAAAATATAAGAATTATGTATTCTCTCACAAACATGACGCAGTACCTCATGAAAATATATAAAAAAGATTTACATAACCCCTCGTTCATACCTCGTAATGTCATAAATCACTCCTAAACAGAGAACTTAAGACTTCGTAACAAAATAACTGAAATATAAAGTTAATTCTTAAAAATAACGTAAATTTACATATACCGACTTGAATGAAGAATACAATGAAATTAACGACGAAAGTCTTACGTAATTTACATACCAAACTTATACCTACGTTAGAGGAACTCACCATATGAGCTGGCTATTCACCTCTCAAATACACATATGAAATACTTAAATAAAATACATGAATAAATTATTTACGCTACACTAGACCAGCTTTGTAAGTATATATATATATATATATATATAATATATAGATATATATACATATATATATATATATATATATATATATGTATATATATCTATATATATATATATGTATATATATATATATATATATATATATATATATATATATATATATATGTGTGTGTGTGTGTGTGTGTACACATTTATTATATATATATTTATATATATACCGTATTTCCCGTGTCATAAGACGCACCTTTTTTTCACGAAAAATGCCCCCCAAAATCACCCTGCGTCTTAACACTAAGAAAAAGTTGTATAGGGGAGTTTGACACACCTGAAACACCAAACTATTGACTTACAAACACTCAAACTCACGAGAGATAGAATATAAACCTACAATTATCATTCATATAATAAAAATTCATTAATTTTTATATTGCACTTCATTTAATGAATTACAGTAGCAAATTATTTCTTTATTTTGGTAATCAGCTGATGACTCGCTAACCCCCTTCCACAAATAAACATGCCAACTAGTGGTCTAGTAGCAGACGACACCATGACATAGTTGTTTATTCAGTATATAACTATTTTCTCATATTTTGTTGATATTTTGTAATAAAGCAATATATTGATAATGACTTTGTTGTCTGAGTTCCGAAATAATACAAACAGACAGTTGCCGAATACGTCCTTGGATAAAAAAACTTCTGTTGAGTGCAGTATTACCAAGTTAGCAGAAAAGTAACTAGACCCAGAATCACATAAACAGTAGCAAAAGTATTCCACCTAAAAGAATTTATAGATTTTTATAATCAATAACTACATTTTGTGTGAATATTTATAGGGTATATGAGGAATTTTGGAACTATTACTAGAATTTTACATTTTTACCAAAATTTTATAAAGAACCTTTGGCAACGCTGCTTTCATGTAAACAACACTTGAAACACCAAGCACTATGAGTAAACGTGTAGTTGTGGTGGAAACTACGACTGATTTAGTTGTTTCTAATAAGATTATGTAATAGAATTGGGATAATCGGCATATAGTTAATAAATATTAACTTGAACATTTCATAATACACCCAAAATAAGAAAAGTTATTGTGCCAGACAATAATCTCGTTAGAGTCGCTGACCATAGATTTCTGCTAAGAAGTTTTTAAAATCCTCAATTTTTTTTCTAAAACTGCCTTGCTAATATAAGGGTGCGTCTTACCACTTGTAGCGTCTTATCACACGGGAAATACTGTATATATATATATATATATATATATATATATATATATATATATATATATATATATATATATATATATATATATATATATATCAGTCCCATCCATAGCCTTGTAATGGGCAGTACAGCTTTCGAACAGGAATTTTTTTTTCTCGGTTTGACTCTAAATTTCTTTCATCCTATTTCTATTGATTATAATTGCTTCATTCTCCTTCATAATTATCAACATTTTCCAACCTTGTTGCCAAACTCTCTTTTCAATTTCACTGTCCAGATTTTTTGAGTGGCCATCGTATCCATAATTGGAGTTGTAGGAGTTGCGGTGGTCTTGCCAACTATCCGATAATGTTTGGATACATAGGAGTATCAGTAATCTCACACTGATATGTGGAACTATTCTTGAACATAAACATTTCCCTTGATATTCCAAGGGTGGGCCTGTTTCATGGAGATAGTATTCTCTGCATTCTGTTCAGTTTGCTTGCAACTATGATTAAAGTGGGGAGTATTACATTCTCGAAATGCTTTTAGTCCCATCAAGAGTCTTTAACCATCACTTGAGCTACTCTTACCATAGTTGTACCATCTCTTAGTGGTAGGATAGGGAGTGGATATGTTGGGTGTTATTGATGGAGAAATTAATTCCATGAGAGGCTAACTGGGTCTTCTTTGGGATTTCAGAGTCTAAATATTTTCTTTCCCCTGAGCTTATTCTTTTCCATTTGTTTTTAATATTCTTATTATTATTCCATTTCTGCTCCCCCCCCTAAAAATAATGAGAACTCTTAATGTTCCTTGTACTCCTGGATTAAGTGGCCAACCCCAGACAAGAAAACTCTGTTGACGACCTCGGAAATAGAAAGGATTCGTCCGACGATACTTCTTTGTCCAGTGTTGTTACACTGGAACCTTTTGTTCCATCTTCTCCAGGACCCCAGTAGGCTGAAAGCCTTGAAGTAAAAATGAAGATATGAAAGTTCTTTATTGCATAAGTATTTCCTGCAATAGGAATTAGGAAACATTATTCAACGTTGTGAACCCCTTTTGGGAAAATTGGAAGGATGAAATTAAAACTTTCAAATGACAAAGAGAATTCTAAATTATCGGTCACTTTTGCTGATTCTTCGAAGAGTAAAATTGCCTTCCTTAAAATCATGAATAAAGTAGTCTAAGGCCTTTTTAACTATGTAAAGATGTACAACGTTTCAAATATTTCTGACTCAGAATTGAACTTTGTGGCCAAGGACACTGATCTCTAAGGAGAGGAAAAAGAAATTTCACCTAGAAATGTTGCCGAACCAGTCTGGCATCTCGCTTTCTACAAGGAAGGGCATAACAAAAGGATCAGCAGCTATGAGTACCTGGAGAAAAAAGTAGGTACAATCCTACAAAGTGATTCAAAAAGATATGGTTATGGTTTGCTAGTTAATGCTGGTAATGAAACACAAGTAGTGGTGCTTACTAATTTGACATCATCCTCATCTGATATCATTGAAACCAACTTTTAATGAAGCAAAAGGTATAATTTATGGTAAAGATCTGTACGAGTTCTCAGAGGGGAATATATTAAAGAGGTGCCCTACCAATGTTTATGAAGTTATATAACTAAAAGGAACCAATGGTGCTATCTAGATAGTGTTTACCTTGCCTTATCTGGCAAATGTAAAAAATTACATCCTCAGCCTGTCCAATGTTATAAATGCTATGATTTTGGGCACATTAAGAGGGAATGACAAGCACCAGTAGCTACCAAAACTTGCACGTTAGATCCTGAATCATTCAGAAAGAAAAGATTATTTGATTGAGAGGCCATCACCACTGTCAATAGTCTACTCACAAATTGTTTTACCATTGTTTACTGATTACCGTAAAATTCTGGATGAGTATCTTCAAGAAACTTTTATTGAGCCTGTCCCCTTAGGCACCCATGTTGATGGAAAAGTACATTATTTACCGCATCATCCCGTAGTTAAGAATTCAGCTACCACCCCTATACGTATTGTCTTCAACGCTTCATCCAGGTCGAACCCAAATTCACTTTCTCTGAACGATTCTCTGTACACAGGACCCAATCTTGCATCGAAGATTCAATCGATGATTTTAATGTTCCGCGAGAAGCCCTTTGGTTTAACTGCAGATATTTCCAAGTCATTCCTTCGCATAGAGATTGTCCCAGAACAGAGAGACTTCTGTCGCTTTCTTTTCTTTGAAGATCCAGGAATGACAAGGATCGTCACATATCGATTTAAAGTCGTTCTGTTCGGCGCCACCTCGAGCCCCTACTTGCTTAACCAAACTATCCAACATCATTTGGACAGTCAGTCCAGTAGATTGGCGTCTACACTCAAAATCAGTTTCTATATTGATAACTTTCAACGCTGTTATGTCGACCCCAAAGACATTCTGAGTGAGAGGCCCCTCATTGAGGCGCTTATGTTAAAGGCTAACATGCCGTTAGCCAAATGGACGACTAATGCCCCTCTGAACGGTGATTTCACAGAAAGAGGCATTCATGATTACCTCGGTCTTGGATGGGATACTGTTAATGATACCTTGAATGTTAAATTACCCCCTGAATTAGAGATAAGTCATTCCCACATCAATACTAAAAGAAAGGTCGTGTCCTTGTTCTCTTCCATTTATGACTCTATTGGTCTTATTTCTCCTGTTACAATTATAGGCAAACTCTTCATTCAAAAACTGTGGATGACTGACAAGGGCTGGGACACCCCTATTAACCCTGAGCAAGTTCAAGAACTGAGTGATATCATCAAAAGGTACAAAGGTCTTGAACAAATTAAAGTCCCTCGTAATGCGCATGATGGCAGTCAACCAGCATTGCACATTTTTGCCGATGCTTCCAAGCTCGCTTTTGGAGTAGCTACTTACATAGTCACCCAGGAAGGTAATTCTTGCCTCCTTGCGGGTAAAGCCCGAGTCACCCCTAAACGCATGTTTGAAATGGATAAAAGTTTAACCATTCCCAAACTTAAGTTTACTGCGCTCTTACTGGGCTGTCATTTAGCCAAACACTAGTTAGAACTGCGCCCTGGCATATACGCTTCGGTCACTGTTTGGTCTGACGCTTCAACTGCCCTCCATTGGGTCCCTAATTCTAAAAGTAACTCCCATTACGTCCTTAACCGTGTGGAGGAGATAATCAACATTAAATTAACTTGTAATCTTAACCTGAAGCATGTCCCCACTAATAGCAATCCTGCGGACCTGGCTTCGCGTGGTGTCGCTGTCAGGCATATTATTAAGAATAAATTTTGGCTACAAGGCCCTCCTTAGCTCAGTAACCCTTCAGAGTACCCCAATCAAAGCAGGTTCTCTATTAACACGGAGATATGTGCATGCCCTATTCGGCTCGATTCCCCCGGGGTACGACTGTTTGATCATTACAGCACCCTTGACGACGCGATCAAGTGCTACACTGCACTCCTTCATTTAATTCCGAAATGGATACAACCCTTGTCACAACGTTACCCTAATCTAACCAATAAATTCAACCTTCCACCCTTAACAGTCATGTTGAAATGTTCCCAGGCCCAAAGTTATCCTAACATTCTGAAGCAAGTGCAAGGTGAAGACGTTCGTCTCAATTCGGACGAACGGGTTTTCATCGGCCAACGTAAACCTTACCTGGATAAGCAAGGTCTTCTCAAAGCTAGTTCCCGTCTCAGTAATGCCCCCGTGGAATTAGATTATGTAGATCCCATTTTGCTGGAACATCATTGTGCCCTTTGGACACTAATCGTCAGACATTGGCATGAACGTTTGCTGCACTGTAATACTTCAACACTCCTTGTTGAATTACGTAAACAATTTTGGGTTCCCCAAATGCGGCAGCAAATCAAGGAAATTTTGCGCCGTTGCATCCATTGCCGGAAGTTGCAAGCGGCCCCGTACCCAATGCCTCCATTAGCCCAGTATCATCCCAATCGCCTCATTTCATGAGTGCCCTTCCGAGTAACTGGCTTGGATTTCACTGGAGCTTCTAAGGTATACAATTCACATGTAGATTTTGTTTACATCTTGCTTTTTACCTGCGCAGCAACCAGAGCCGTAGCTCTAGAAGTCACAACTTCGTTAACGGTCATTGAATTTGTGCAAGCAGTGCGCAGATTTGCCGCTTGATTTGGTATGCCACACTGTATCGTCTCTGATAATGCTTCCACTTTCCAAGCTGGTCAAACTCTTCTAACTGAACTTATGCATCACTCTGTAATTGATGGGTTTAAATCTTCCCATAACCTGGCCTGGAAATTCATCACTCCCCATGCTCCTTGGCAGGGAGGTTTTTATGAAAGGCCAATAGGCTTCACCAAACTTAATTTAAGAAAAGCCATGTATCACTTGTATCCTACCTATAATGAATTTGTCACTTTGGTACAAGAAGCCGAATGCGTCAGCAACGATAGACCTTTAGTTTACTTGGATGTCAACGACGTTACTGATACCCCCTTGACTCCGAGTCATCTGCTTTACGGTCGAACCCTCTCACTTGCTCCGCAGGTCTTTATGACCGACCTCAATGACCCCACATATAGGGAAGGGAACAGCCTCCCAGCTAGTTATCAGAAACTCACGAACATGTTGCAAGTGTTTTTAAAACGATGGACCCAGGATTATGTCAATTCCCTTCGTGAACGTCACATAAAAAATAATTGTATCCACCCTGTACCTCCTAAAATTGGAGATTTATGTTTGTTAATTTTGGATGAGGTAAATCGGGAAGATTATCCCATGGCCCGTATCCTTGAAACCTACCCCGGTCAAGATGGTCATATTAGATCTGTGAAGGTGCGCACCCCTCATGGAATATATGTGCGTCCCATTAACCGTCTTATCCCATTGGAGATAAATGTCGCAGGTCCCTATATCACTGAACTGGAGCAAGGTGGTCCTGATTTGCTTACGACACCCCAGTTACCAGATCCTCCCTCAGAGGACCCTCTAAATGACGATTCTTCTGATGACGTCTCCAATCTTCCCAAACCTGATCCTGTGTCCTCTCGAGGGCAACCTCGTAGGGCGGCGGCAGATAAAGCCCGTGCCTTAATCCAGAAAGTGCTGTAAATTTGAGTGGGATGGGGAATGCCCCCTTCCCTCCGTACCCTCCACCTCCTGTTAGTGGACCCCCCCTTCTCTCTCACTCTTACTTGGCAGGGTGTGGAAATTCTTTCCACGCTTTATTTTAGTCAACCCATTTTTTATTTTTTGTTTGTTATTTTCTGGGTTTTACGCATCTCTTTTTTCTTTTGTTTCCTTTGTAACCTTCATTATTATACCCTTAAATATTCATTGCTGCTAACATGTCCATCATTCCCTGTAATGCTTTACCTTTCATCCCCTCATTCCTCTGTAGATGATTTTCTCTCATTTCGTGAGCTCACAGTACATTGCTTGACGATGCAACCGACCGTCGACAATTTTCAAGAAAACAGCACTTGGTTGCGTTCTGCTCCAAATGCTCTTGAAGCTTTGGATGTTTAACCACAATTGGTTTGTATTTAAGTAACTCTTTAATTTACGTAACTCATTGATCTTAGCTTATTGCTACTTACATCTCAGTACCTATTTATAAGTCTGTTTAGCTAGGATTGTTTTCTGTGTCATTGAACATCACTAAACGCCACTTAATTTTTTTGTATGTATATTAATTTTTATAAACCAGACAGTAGGATTTCTTTATAATTACTTTCCCCTGGAGTTTCAAGAATGATCCTTGTATTTATAAAAAGCACCCTTCAGCGAAACACGTACTCATGGAAATTTAAAGAAGAAGAACTCGACCTGTTTGAACCAGCTCAGCCCCAGGAGGAAGAAGCGTGTGAGCGGCCCACTTAAAAACCAGGAAGCGTCGAAGGCGGACGTAGGCATAGCCTCTTCATCTTTGACGTCGTTAACATAGGCGTCGGTTCAACTACCTGTTGGTCAACCAGTTACTGACCAACAGTATGCCTTACTTTGAACCCTTATTTAGCAGATAGGCATACGAAGATAAAACACGACTGTGCAGAACTGGAGATGCACCGTGTTGTTAACAGTTTACAAGATGCTTCCACTTCAACGACTACAATCAACCCTCAAGAGCGTGAGTACAAATTAACGGTGCTCAACCTTGGCCAAGGAACTGTCCCCCTTTTTTTCTAGCCTTTATTTGACGATGTGCACATTTAGCTAGGAAGTCATGTTCAAACTGTCTGGTTTGAAATTTTATTGCCCGAGAGGAATGTGTTCAAAGTAGTGAGTAGAACTTTTGGTATTATTTCAGTCACCATTTTTACTTTCATTGGTTGATTAGTCATTTGATTATTGATTTACGATTTAATTGATTTGACCATTTTCTTGACATTTTTCATTTTTCATATGCCATGCGGTCTTTATTCAAATTTCAATTAGGTAGTTTTGCTGTTTTTTCCCGTGCCAGTTAGGTGAAAATTCCTGTTGTACTTTATGGAAATAAACGCCATTTTTAGGTTAAAATTATTAACTGTTTTTAACTTGACCTTTACATTTTGAAATGACTAAATGAGTTATCACATGAGGTGAGATATGACTTAAGGGTAAGTTTATATTTACGTCAATCTAAAGCTATCGGTGTCAATTCTATATTGTAATGTTCTACGGTATTACCTTCTGGTGGTCCTTAGGACGTTTTGACTTTTACAGTACTGCTCCCCCTATCTCTTTGTGAAACTGTCGTTAACGTAACTGATTCAGTCCAACCACACTTGATTGGGATTTACTATTCTGCGCCCTGGAGTAGCGTCTGAACATCAAGGTGATATCGGTGCCGACAGTCCCGGTATAGAATAATCTTTGGACTTGAACGTGTGTAGGGAAAGCAAACTGTCTTCGTTGCGGTTCTCTAGTTTGTCAAGTGTGAGAGTGTTGGCGCTCTATCCTTCAGGCTCGGGTCCGGAAATCAGAAACGGGAGGCCTTTCCCAGAATTATTTCCCACAGTATGAATATATACCTGTTTGTGTGTGTATATATATATATATATATATATATATATATATATATATATATATATATATATATATATATATATATATATATATATATATTATATATATATATATATATATATATATATATATATATTTATATATATATATATATATATATATATATATATATATATATATATATATATAATATATATATATATATATATATATATATATATATATATATATATATATATATATTTATATATTCATAATGTATAAATGTATTTTTGCCTGTACTATACGATTGATGTAAATGTAATGTTACGCAGGTAATAGAGTGAATTTTTGTCCTTAATTTGACCGGGGAATTCTGTTACCTATAAGAGGAATCATTATGTTCTCTCACTCTTTGGAATGGTGACATCTTTATTCCCTGTCATATTACATATGCCGTGTGCCTTGCAAACCACAGTATTTTTTGTTCTCTACAACACCGGCAACTAAAATTTCACACGCAAAATGGGCGGAATTTTACCAGAAAAAGTGTATATATATGCGAACATTCCGCTGATAGTTTGGGATTGTATTAATAATTGGGTAACATCATATTAAAAGATATACTAGTTTATATCTATTAATTACGGAACTGTTGAATTTGTTTAATCGCTGAACAAACTACGTGTATAATGAATGGAGTTGCATGATCATTTGGAATATATATTAAATCATGATCAGATCAGAATTATATACCTTAAATATATATATATATATATATATATATATATATATATATATATATATATATATATATATATATGTGTGTGTGTGTGTGTGTGTGTGTGTGTGTGTGTGTGTGTGTATTATTCCATTCCATCCTACTTGGAACCTTTTGACGCCAACTGCTATAGTAAGAAATTATGTGCACCATTCCCTTTTTAGGGTAGCAAAAATCGTTGCATTTTTATTTATTTATTTATTTTTTTTTAAGTTATGCTAGCACTGTATTTGTGCTAGAGAGCTAATTTTGTACTCGCTGTTTTTAAAGTTTATTGACCTATATCTTACAATCATAAACATTCTAAAATGTTTATACAAATATAAAAAAAAAAACAACTGTAATACATAGCGAAAAATTAAATTTTGTGTAAATGTCTTTACTTAACTCACCTGAACACACAAACTATGTAGACAGGATTTTTAATTTAATTGTTTTTATTTAGTTGATTAAATTATTTTTAAATTGATGCATATTTTACATATTATATATAAACCTTGTACTATACCTCCAAATAACAATTGAAAACTACAAATAAAGTCTTGTTAGTCAAATCGGAAGTACATTAACAAATATTTATGGTGATTTTGCTTTTTGCATTCATCCATCTAAAGGGGACCAACTTGCTGATATTTCGCAATAATTATATAAACCCTGGGAAATATAAAGTTATGGAAACAATCAAGTTGAAGTGTTGCACCATAAAAAAAAAACGGTTATGATACACCCAAGTAATATTTACAGGAATATGTTAATGGGAAAACTAGACGTGTATTTTCTGATTTTAGCTGAGCAAATAAGCTTTCTAATTATATAGATTTTTCTATATAATGTCCACATTCTATATATAATATTAATAAAAAAGAAAAAAAAACTTTCTGCCCTTTTGTTAAATTTGTTCGCGAGATTTCACATGCAGATAATCTGATTAAAATAGCTGTGATGAATTTACTTTTTGCGTTAAATTGTTTATTTAGGCTGCAGTTTACAGAATATAATTATGGTAATTCATACAGGAAAAAAGACAAATCAATGAAATATATACAAATATGGAAAACAAAGTTTAGTCAAATGTTGCGATAATGAAAAATGTAGAAAGTGTTATTAAAGTGGTATAAACACAATATCATATTTTCTAATATTTAGCTGAATGAATAAGCTTTTCAATGAAATATTACTGTATATAATTTGTAAATATTCTATGCTCGTAAATAATAACAGAAAATATATAGCACAATTAACATTCTATATCCAAATTTACCGCGAGATGGCGCATACAAATAATTTCCATAAAATGGCTGTAGTGTCTATTTATGCTAGATGGTTTACTTTGTTTTCAGTTTACAACTAAATACTGTAGAGGCATAATGAATTTTGCATCAATGAATGTTTCAAAGAAATATATATATGGAATAAATAATCGTAAAAGGTGTTAATAAATCGCTCCCTACTAGAATGCCGTTATTTCAAATGCAATAATAAATTTCCAATATAAAGCTGAAGAGATATTCATTATGATATATATATGATATATATATATATATATATATATATATATATATATATATATATATAACCTTAAATAATATGTAAATATTATATGTGCGTATTTAATAAGAAAACTGAATAAAGGAAGGATAAAGCTTGCACATATTTCAAATGGCTGTGGTGGGTTTAAGTTTTAGAATGTTTTTTTTTTTTGGGGGGGGGGGATTTGTTTCACAGCTAAATCGATACATAATAAATCTTACATCAATAACAATTTCCGTAAAATATATGGATACAGAATAAATCTAGTCAGACGTAGTAATAAGAAATAAGTAGAAACTGTTGGTAACATTTACGAGAATAACGTAATTATCGAAATAAGGCACAGGTAAGTAATTTCATGGAGATGGCTATGATGAATTTGTTTTTTTAATATTAGTTATTATTTTCGTTTGAATTTCCATATATATATATATATATATATATATATATATATATATATATATATATATATATATATATATATATATATATATATTATATATATATATATGTGTGCGTGTATTATTATTATTATTATTATTATTATTACTACTAACCAAGCTACAACCCTAGTTGGAAAAGCAAGATGCTATAAGCCCAAGGGCTCCAACAGGGAAAATAGCCCAGTGAGGAAAGGAAATTAGGAAATGAATAAATGCTGAGAATAAATTAACAATATATCATTCCAAAAACAGTAACATCGTCAAAGCAGATGTGTCCTATATAAACTATTAACAACGTCAAAAACAGATATGTCATATATAAACAATAAAAAGACTCATGTCAGCCTGGTCAACATATAAACATTTGCTCCAACTTTGAACTTTTGAAGTTCTACTGATTCAACTACCCGATTAGGAAGATCATTCCACAACTTAGTAACAGCTGGAATAAAGCTTCTAGAATACTGTGTAGTATTGAGCCTCATGATGGAGAAGGCCTGGCTATTAGAATTAACTGCCTGCCTAGTATTACGAACAGGATAGAATTGTCCAGGGAGATCTGAATGTAAAGGATGGTCAGAGTTATGAAAAATCTTATGCAACATACATAATGAACTAATTGAACGACGGTGCCAAAGATTAATATCTAGATCAGGAATATGAAATTTAATAGACCGTAAGTTTCTGTCCAACAAATTAAGATGAGAATCTGCAGCTGAACACCAGACAGGAGAACAATACTCAAAACAAGGTAGAATGAAAGAATTAATACACTTCTTCAGAATAGATTGATCACCGAAAATCTTGTAAGACTTTCTCAATAAGCCAATTTTTTGTGCAATTGCAGAAGACACAGACCTAATGTGTTTCTCAAAAGTAAATTTGCTGTCGAGAGTCACACCTAAAATTTTAAAAGAGTCATACAAATTTAAAGAAATATTATCAATACTGAGATCCGGATGTTGAGGAGCCACCGTCCTTGACCTACTTACATTCATACTTTGAGTTTTATTAGGATTCAACTTCATACCCCATAATTTGCACCATGCACTCATTTTAGCTAAATCTCTATTAAGGGATTCACCAACCCCAGATCTACATTCAGGGGATGGAATTGATGCAAAGAGAGTAGGATCATCTGCATATGCAACAAGCTTGTTTTCTAGGCCAAACCACATGTCATGTGTATATAGTATGAAGAGTAATGGGCCAAGAATACTACCCTGTGGAACACCGGATATCACATTCCTATACTCACTATGGGGCCCATCAACAACAACTCTTTGAGATCTATTACTTAAAAAATCAATAATAATGCTAAGAAACGACCCACCCGCTCCCAACTGTTTGAGTTTGAAAACAAGGGCCTCATGATTAACACGGTCAAAGGCAGCACTAAAATCGAGGACAATCATACGAACTTCCTGACCACAATCAAGGGATTTCTGTACAGCATTGGAGATTGTAAGAAGGGCATCACATGCCCCAAGGCCTTTACGAAAACCAAATTGCAAACTAGGGAGTAGATGATTACCTTCAGCAAACCTATTAAGACGTTTTGCCAGAAGACGTTCAAAAACTTTAGATAATATGGGAGTTATGGAAATTGGGCGGTAATCAGTGGAACTTGAGCTACCATAAACACATTTACATAGAGGAGTAACATTACCAATTCTCCAACAAGTGCTAAAAGCTCCTCTTTTTGCTAACTTGCGCAAAATAACAGATAACTTTGGAGCTAAGAAATCTGCTGTCTTTATAAAAAACAAAGGAAAAATACCATTTGGGTCTACACCTCCATAAGCATCAAGGTCCATCTACAGAGCTTTAATCTCACGAGATCGAAAAGCTAAACTAGTTAGTTTAGCCTCAGGAAAACAGGAATGAGGAAGTTCAAGTTTTTTATTACTCTGTTTACTGTCAAAAACATCAGCCAAAAGGGTTGCCTTTTCCTTTGGACAGTGAGTGTCTGAGCCTTCTGGTTTAAGTAAAGGAGGAACTGTTACATCTACACCAAAGAGTGCAGATTTAAGGGTAGACCACCATTTATGTTCCTGAGTTGTACCAGAAAGGGTTTCTTTTATGGTTAAATTGTACTCCTTTTCAGTTGAGGCATAAACTCTCTGAGCAAAAGATCGAAGCTGAGTATAGTTGTTCCAGGTCAAATCTGATCTGTTACCCTTCCAAAGGTGATAGGCCTCCTGCTTCTCCAAATAAACACGTCTACAATCATCATTGAACCACGGTTTGTCCTTCACTCGGTACCTTAGCAAATGAGAAGGGATACGCCTATCAATTATGTTGGCTAGATTCTCATTCAAAGGGACAACAGGATCTACACTACTATATAATTGTGACCAATTCAAGCACAAAAGATCATACAAAATCCCATTCCAGTCTGCTTGGGATTTCATATGAATTTTACAAGAGTATGATATATCAGGGACAGGTTGCTCAGTCTTCACTACTAATGAAATCAAGACATGATCAGATGTCCCGACTGGAGAACCAACCTTACTAGTTATAACGCCAGGGGAGTCAGTGTATACGAGGTCCAAGCAATTACCAGACCTGTGAGTAGCTTCATTTATGATTTGCTCACAGCCTGATTCGGAGGCAAAGTCTAAAGCTCTTAAGCCATGGCGATCGGTAGGAGAGATAGAACTTAACCACTCCCTATGGTGAGCATTAAAATCACCAACAAAGACAAAAGAAGCCTTTCTATCATCTTCTTGTATCTTAGCCATAATGGTAAGATGACAATCGAAGATAGAATCATCCATGTCTGGATTCCTTTAGATCGAACACAAATAAAAGTTTTTATGCCTGCCACAAATTTTTATTACCTGAATCTCATGACATCCACATTGATAGCAGGACTTATGAGAAGCAGGGTACTCGGTCCTAATATACACCGCCATTCCCCTGGCCCTAGGGATGGCATCACGTTTCAACATTATTGGCTTCTTAAAACCAGTTAAAGGGAGCTCAGATGAGTGCCTCATATTAGAAACCAAAGTTTCTGAGCACAAAAGAATATCATACTGTCTGGATGCAGCTGTAAGGTCTTGGATATTTGCATGAAGACCACGAATATTGCAATACAGAAGACGACATTGACGAAATCTAGGACGTACTGGTCCCGGATTTCGCTCAATGTCTCCAGATAGCATAAGAATTAATAAAAATAAAAAAGAGACATCATACTTAAAAACTAGATTAACAAGAATTATAACAAAAATTTGTACAGAATTATGAATAAAGTGATTGATGATACCCATAGACTATAGTAAAAAGGCGGAAAAACTGGTCAACATGGAGGAGCCAATACACCATGCAAGGCTAAATACCCTCCAGGATAGCCACTTCAACTGTATGTATGCATGTATGTATGTAAATACTGTATATATACACACGATATATGTGTATTGTGTGCGGGAACATGGAATGAATGTAAACAAAACTTACTAATATATCTCCCCTTTATGATAGTGTCTAACTATAAATGACTGGAGAGAATAATTAGACAGGAAAGCAGATGAGGCTGAGAAAGCTATTAATTCAGGGAGTGGCTATGGTGAAAGAATCGCTCCTAGAATTATTAACAAAATCCTTACTGGAGCAAAGAAGAAAGAGCATATAACCCCAAAAAAAGAGAGATGGATCTGTTATAATAAACAAAAGATGAAGAAAGACAACGTTGGGCAGAACACTTTTGTGAGATCATGAATAGGAGATACGAAGGGAATAATTTGATTGATATACCTGAAGTTGAGGAAGACCTTAATGAGCTCATGGATGAATTCAGTGTGTTTGAAGTTGGAGTTATCATTAAAAAACTGGAAATGATGGAATGACTGCTGAGATGATACTGGCTGAAAATGAAGTGACCCCCAGAATACTTACAAGATTATTATGTAGAATGTGGCATTAAGAGGCAAAACCTGGTGAATGGGAGTTAGGTGTGTTGGTGAAAATAGAAAAAAAGGAGACCTGACTGATTGCAATAATTACAGAGGCATAACACTTACGTCAGATGTCATGAAAATAGTATGCTTATTCTAAAAAGACAGGAGAGAAAGATTGATGAAAAACTGAGAGATGAACAAGCAATTTTCATTTTGAAACATGTGCGTTATGGAATTCCTCCTAAATATGTGAATTTGATTGAGTCTGATCATGAGCATAGCAAGTGCTAAGTTAATGTTAGCGGAGTCCTATTAAATGAATTTCCAGTGAACAACGGAGTACTCCAAGGGAATGTGTTGTTTATCGTCCTCATGGATTTTGTAATGCATAGAACAGTCGAGGATGGTGGAGAAGGATTGGACTGGATTGGTGATAGGAAATTAACAGACCTAGAGTATGATGACGATGCTGTTCTTGTTAGAAGAACACCACAGGATTTGCAATGCCTCCTGACCGGAATGCTTGAAATATCACATGAGGTTGGGCTCAAGATAAAAAGAATCAAGACAGAGATGATGAGAATAGAGTATGCAATCGAAGATGAAATATCATTGGAAAAAGAAAGGAATAATGACGTAGAATCGTTTGAATATTTAGAAACTATGATCTTCAATACAGGGTCTTTAGACTTAGTGAAATTGACTGAAATTACATGTGAAAATCAGACTATATATCAGTTTATTGAGATTGGTGTTACTGTTTGGAGCCGAGTCATGGTATAACAACGAAACAATCTCCAGCAGATATAGTAGATTTGAGAACAAAGCCCCTGAAGGATATTGGCAGTTAAATGGCATGACAGGATTAAAAATGAAATTATAAGACGGATTACTCAAGTGCCATATGTGAATGAGATGTGACGGGCCGAGAGAAGGTTGTGACTCAAAAGCGGGATGAAAGGTACTGAGTGACTTTATTACATTTCTTCCCGGCAACCCCGAATCTGGAGTGGTAGTAGCAAAACTGCGGCCGATGGGCGGCAGTGAGTGGCTGTAGGAGTCGTTGATGATGGGTGGCTTTGTCGCCGCTCTGGCTCGTCACCGGGTAGGCGTGTGTGTCCTACAGCATTCATAGGCGTGTGTGTCCTATGGCATTCACGTCAGCTTCGGTTGACGTTGAATAGGTGTACTCTTCATCAGGAGTGGAGGCATTGATGGAGGTCTTGAAGGTCATGAAGTGGTTGTCCATAAGGGCGTCGGCTTTGGTCATCAAGTCCTTTATGGGTAAACTATCGACATCGGGTATGGCACCGCGTACAGGTTCGGGTAAACGGTAGGTTCACCTTACGAGGAGAGCCATCTGCGGCAGGTTGCAGGCGAGCGATACTCGTCACTTCCCTGAGGGCGAGCGAAGCTCTTTGATCCCCCAACGGTTGTTAAGAGAGCTAAAAAAGCTGCAGAAGGTATGTTTAGAGGGCGTCATAGTAACAGTGAGGGGGTGGGAGGCGGGAGGAGCGAGTCACTCCGTGGTCACCAATGTGACGGGCCAAGAGAAGGTTGGGACTCAAAAGCAGGATGAAAGCAACTGAGTATCTTTATTACAGAACATCAGCTTATACATCAATTCCAGGCAAAAAGGACATAAAAACATAACAGGCAAGTTCATGTTCAACCGACAACCGGTTCCGTTAACAGTTAATGGTGAGAAAAACAGACATGTTTATTCAGGTCCCTGTCAGTGCGAGGGGAGAACAAAGATACAAAGCATAATATACACAAAAATAGAAATGTCGTTATTATGTACGATCGTGTGACACACGGTTGGTACAAAATCATGGTGAGGGGTAGATGGAGATGGTTTTGGCATGCTCTTTGCACTCCCCAATAGAGATTAGTTCACCAAACTTTCAACTAGCTCCACAAGGCACTAAAGGAGTTGGAAGACCCAGGCCTACATTGCTGAGGACTATGAAGGGGGAAGTAGGAGATGATGAATGGAGAAGTATTAATTAAAAGCACAACTTAGAAAAGACTAGGGAAATCTAACTGAGGCCATTTGCGTCAATAGCCATAGGAGGAGATGATGATGATGATGTATATATATATATTTCCGGTCACGCTCAGCTTTGCGTGTCACTCCAGTAGGGGAGAGCAATTAGTCACACCCTGGTGAGAGAGGTTATGTGTGTGTGTATATCTATTTAAATATGTAGGCATCATTATATACAGGTCGCATATACTAAGATATATATATATATATATATATTATATATATATATATATATATATATATATATATATATATATATATATACCAAGGCACTTCCCCCAATTTTGTGGGTTGCTGACATCAAACAAATGAAAAAAAGGGGACCTTTCCTCTCTACGTCCCTCCTAGCCTGACAAGGGACTCAACTGAGTTTGGCTGGCACTGTTGGGTGCCACAGCCCACCTTCCCCCAATATACACAATAGATGAAGCTTCATAACGCTGAATCCCCCAATGCTGCTACCTCCGCGGTCATCCAAGGCAACTGAAGGAAGCAGTAGGGCCTACCGGAACTGCGTCACAATCGCTCGCCATTTTTTCCTATTTCTAGCATGCTCTCTTGCCTCTCTCACATCTATCCTCCTATCACCCAGAGCTTTCTTTATTCCATCCATCCACCCAAACCTTGGCCTTCCTCTTGTACTTCTCCCATTAACTCCTGCATTCATCACCTTCTTTAGCAGACAGCCATTTTCCATTCTCTCAGCATGGCCAAACCACTTCAACACTTGCATATCCACTCTAGCTGCTAACTCATTTCTTACACCCGTTCTCACCCTCACTACTTCGTTCCTAACCCTATCTACTTGAGATACACCAGCCACATTCAATTTCTGTCTCTCCGTCACTTTCATTCCCCACAACTCCGATCCATACATCACAGTTGGTACAATCACTTTCTCATACAGAACTCTCTTTGCATTCATCCCCAACCCCTCTATTCTTTACCACTCCGTCCACTGCCCCCAACACTTTGCATCCTTCATTCACTCTCTGACGTATGTCTGCTTGCACTCCACCATTTGCTGCAAAAACAGACCCCAAGTACTTAAACTGATCCACTTCCTCAAGTAACTCTCCAGTGAACATGACATTCAACCTCACACCAACTTCCCTTCTCGTACATCTCATAACCTTACTCTTACCCACATTAACTCTCAACTTCCTTCTCTCACATACCCTTCCAAATTCTGTCACTAATCGGCCAAGCTTCTCTTCCGATTCTGCAACCAGCACAGTATCATCTGCAAACAACAACTGATTTACCTCCCATTCATGATCATTCTCGTCTACCAATTTCAATTCTCGTTTAAGCACTCGAGCATTCACCTCTCTCACCACTCCATCAACATACAAGTTAAACAAACATGGCAACATCACACATCCCTGTCTCAGCCCCACTCTCACAGGAAACCAATCACTCAGTTCATTTCCTATCCTACTACATGCTTTACTACCTCTGTAGAAACTTTTCACTGCTTGCAACAACCTTCCACCAACTCCATATAACCTCATCACATTCCACATCGCTTCCCTATCAACTCTATCATACGCTTTCTCTAGATCTATAAACAAAACATACACCTCCTTACCTTTTGCTAAATATTTCTCACATATCTGCTTAACTGTAAAGATCTGATTCATTCATCCCTTACCTCTTCTAAAACCACCCTGTACTTCTAAGATTACATTCTCTGTTTTCTCCTAAATTCTATTAATCAGTACTCTACCATACAATTTTCCAACCACACTCAACAAACTAATACCCCTTGAATTACAACACTCATGCACATCTCCCTTACCCTTATATAGCGGTACAATACATGCACCAACCCAATCTACTGGTACCATTGATAACACAAAACATATTAAACAATCTCACCAACCATTCAAATACAGTCACACCCCCTTCCTTCATCATCTCAGCTCTCACATCATCCATACCAGGTGCTTTTCCTACTCTCGTTTCATCTAGTGCTCTCCTCACTTCCTCTCTTGTAATCTCTCTCTATCATTCTCATCTCTGGCACTTCAACACCTGCAACAGTAATTATATCTGCCTCCCTATTATCTTCAGCATTCAGTAAACTTTCAAAATATTCTGCCCACCTTTTCCTTGCCTCCTCTCCTTTCACCAACCTTCCATTTCCATCTTTCACTGTCTCTTCAATTCTCGAACCACCCTTCCTTACTCTCTTCACTTCTTTCCATAACTTCTTATTCTCTTCATATGAAAGACCCAATCCCTGACCCCACCTCAGTTCAGCCAACCTCTTTGCCTCAGTTACCTTGTGCTTTACTTGCACATTTTTCTCTCTATATCTTTCATACTTCTCTACACTATTACTCTGCAGCCATTCTTCAAATACCCTCTTTTTCTCTTCCACTTTTACCTTCACTCCTTCATTCCACCATTCAGTGCCCTTCCTCATGCTGCCTCCAACAAACTTCTTGCTACACACATCACTTGCAATCCCAACAAAATTTTCTTTTACTAAATTCTACTCCTCTAAATTACCAGATTCTCTTACTTTCACTGTGTCATGTGCCATTTTCAACCTTTCTTGATATTCACTTTTCACCTTCAGTTTTATTAACTCTTTAACCTCACACTGGCTCCATTTTACATCTCCCCACTCTATTCTCCCACTCTTTTGCTACAACTAATTTTCCTTCCACCATAAAATGATCAGACATACTGTTAGCCATACCCCTAAACACATGCAGGTCTTTCAATCTTCCAAACATTCTTTTAGTTATCAACACATAATCTATTAACGCCCTTTCTACCACTCTAAAATTTGCCACTCTTACCCATGTATACTTGTTTTTATCTTTCTTTTTGAAAAGTTAGAACCTATCACCATCTCTTGCTCAACACACATATCTACCAGTCTCTCACCACTCTCATTTTCACCTGGTACGCCATACTTCCCAATGACACCTTCTACCTCTCCAGCGCCCACTCTAGCATTTAAGTCACCCATGACAACTACATAATTCCTTCTACCCAGTCCTTCTACACACCTAGTTAATTAATTACAGAACTCATTTTGCTCTTCTTCACTTTTCTCACAACCTGGCCCATACGCACTATCAAGAGCCCAACGTTCCCTACCCAACCTAACCCTTACCCACATTAAACTAGGTGATATCTCCTTCCATTCTACTACTTTACCTGTCATCCATTCACTCGGCAATAAAGCCGCACCCTTTCTTGCTCTTCCCCTTTCAATCCCAGATACTTTACCAGTCACTTCGTCAAACATCACTTCACCCTTCCCTTTTATGTTTGTCTCACACAAAGCCTATTCCTAAACATACTTCCAATCTCACATCTTTTACTCTTTATCGTATAAAGTCGTTTCTAATCCACTGCAGGACAAAGGCATCAGCCATGTTTTTATTCATGTCTGGGGTTTGGTCAATTTTCAATGTTATATATATTATATTATATATTATATATATTATGGCTGGCAAGCTACATATCCTCTCGAGCTCTAAACTCACGTGTTTTGTTTTTACATAAATCTGTTCTATTTGAATAATATTAAAACCAGTGCTCTGAGACAATTATATAACTCCCAGACAGCAGTATACAAAAAAACACTGAAAATCCAAAGGTCTCTTAAGTACGCTCAAAACAACACTGGGTAATTACTATTAAGAACTATTCAAAACCACCGTTTACTTCAATTCATTAACAAGGATACGAGAGAGTGCTGTGAAAAACATTGGTGATTGAAATGATACAATCTTTACAAAAATAAATATATTCTATAAAAATTACAACACTTTGTAAGAATTTATAACTCAGACAAAAGAATATTTACACTCTGAAAATTACATAATCACTTGTTTCATTGGAAATTAAATTTTGCACCAACATTTAATCTTGATACTTAATGAAAATAGTTGAGTTTTAACACGATAAGGATTAAACTCTTATAGAAATTACATAAAGTAACTGATAAAAATACAAATTTTTAGCTCACACGAAGCCAGTTACAAAGATTTACACAATACCAGCATTCATCACAACACAATAGATTTAAAATTTCTTGCAAAGTTGTAGAAATGTTTTAACACACTATACACGATATACGTTTGACACAAACTTAATCACTTTGCAGAGGACACACATGAGGTACTTGAGAGAGAATGATGAAATTTGGTTCTTTCACAAGCCAGGCTGTTTCTCTTGTGGCCTACGTATCCCTAGGGGCCCATATTTATTGACTTAATTATTCAAGATTGTTCTAAATAGATTACTCTTGTGGCTTGGGGGCAGGCACCTAGCGACGGCAAAGCTACCAACTATATAAAAATTCAGTGAAACGAACCTTGCTTTCAAGGCAACTCTCTCTCAACAGCTGCACCCACCCCTGTTCTCAAACATTACAAATAAGATAAACACTAGCCCTGGGGTTTTTGAGAACTTTCCAAAACACGTGGAAAATATAAGAATTATGTATTCTCTCACAAACATGACGCAGTACCTCATGAAAATATAAAAAAAAGATTTACATAACCCCTCGTTCATACCTCGTAATGTCATAAATCACTCCTAAACAGAGAACTTAAGACTTCGTAACAAAATAACTGAAATATAAAGTTAATTCTTAAAAATAACGTAAATTTACATATACCGACTTGAATGAAGAATACAATGAAATTAACGACGAAAGTCTTACGTAATTTACATACCAAACTTATACCTACGTTAGAGGAACTCACCATATGAGCTGGCTATTCACCTCTCAAATACACATATGAAATACTTAAATAAAATACATGAATAAATTATTTACGCTACACTAGATATATTATATAGTATATATATATATATATATATATATATATATAGTATATATATATATATATATATGTATATATATCTATATATATATATATATATATATATATATATATATATATGTGTGTGTGTGTGTGTGTGTGTGTGTGTGTGTACACATTTAGTATATATATATTTATATATATACCGTATTTCCCGTGTCATAAGACGCACCTTTTTTTCACGAAAAATGCCCCCCAAAATCACCCTGCGTCTTAACACTAAGAAAAAGTTGTATAGGGGAGTTTGACACACCTGAAACACCAAACTATTGACTTACAAGCACTCAAACTCACGAGAGATAGAATATAAACCTACAATTATCATTCATATAATAAAAATTCATTAATTTTTATATTGCACTTCATTTAATGAATTACAGTAGCAAATTATTTCTTTATTTTGGTAATCAGCTGATGACTCGCTAACCCCCTTCCACAAGTAAACATGCCAACTAGTGGTCTAGTAGCAGACGACACCATGACATAGTTGTTTATTCAGTATATAACTATTTTCTCATATTTTGTTGATATTTTGTAATAAAGCAATATATTGATAATGACTTTGTTGTCTGAGTTCCGAAATAATACAAACAGACAGTTGCTGAATACGTCCTTGGATAAAAAAACTTCTGTTGAGTGCAGTATTACCAAGTTAGCAGAAAAGTAACTAGACCCAGAATCACATAAACAGTAGCAAAAGTATTCCACCTAAAAGAATTTATAGATTTTTATAATCAATAACTACATTTTGTGTGAATATTTATAGGGTATATGAGGAATTTTGGAACTATTACTAGAATTTTACATTTTTACCAAAATTTTATAAAGAACCTTTGGCAACGCTGCTTTCATGTAAACAACACTTGAAACACCAAGCACTATGAGTAAACGTGTAGTTGTGGTGGAAACTACGACTGATTTAGTTGTTTCTAATAAGATTATGTAATAGAATTGGGATAATCGGCATATAGTTAATAAATATTAACTTGAACATTTCATAATACACCCAAAATAAGAAAAGTTATTGTGCCAGACAATAATCTCGCTAGAGTCGCTGACCATAGATTTCTGCTAAGAAGTTTTTAAAATCCTCAATTTTTTTTCTAAAACTGCCTTGCTAATATAAGGGTGCGTCTTACCACTTGTAGCGTTTTATCACACGGGAAATACTGTATATATATACATATATATATATATATATATATATATATATATATATATATATATATATATATATACATATATATATATATATATATATATATATATATATATATATATACACAGTATATATATATATATATATATATATATATATATATATATATATATATATATATATATATATATATATATATATCAGTCCCATACCATAGCCTTGTAATGGGCAGTACAGCTTTCGAACAGGAATTTTTTTTTCTCGGTTTGACTCTAAATTTCTTTCATCCTATTTCTATTGATTATAATTGCTTCATTCTCCTTCATAATTATCAACATTTTCCAACCTTGCTGCCAAACTCTCTTACCAATTTCACTGTCCAGATTTTTTGAGTGGCCATCGTATCCCTAATTGGAGTTGTAGGAGTTGCGGTGGTCTTGCCAACTATCCGATAATGTTTGGATACATAGGAGTATCAGTAATCTCACACTGATATGTGGAACTATTCTTGAACATAAACATTTCCCTTGATATTCCAAGGGTGGGCCTGTTTCATGGAGATAGTATTCTCTGCATTCTGTTCAGTTTGCTTGCAACTATGATTAAAGTGGGGAGTATTACATTCTCGAAATGCTTTTAGTCCCATCAAGAGTCTTTAACCATCACTTGAGCTACTCTTACCATAGTTGTACCATCTCTTAGTGGTAGGATAGGGAGTGGATATGTTGGGTGTTATTGATGGAGAAATTAATTCCATGAGAGGCTAACTGGGTCTTCTTTGGGATTTCAGAGTGTAAATATTTTCTTTCCCCTGAACTTATTCTTTTCCTTTTGTTTTTAATATTCTTATTATTATTCCATCTCTGATCCCCCCCTAAAAATAATGAGAACTCTTAATGTTCCTTGTACTCCTGGATTAAATGGCCAACCCCAGACGAGAAAACTCTGTTGACGACCTCGGAAATAGAAAGGATTCGTCCGACGATACTTCTTTGTCCAGTGTTGTTACACTGGAACCTTTTGTTCCATCTTCTCCAGGACCCCAGTAGGCTGAAAGCCTTTAAGTAAAAATGAAGATATGAAAGTTCTTTATTGCATAAGTATTTCCTGCAATAGGAATTAGGAAACATTATTCAACGTTGTGAACCCATTTTGGGAAAATTGGAAGGATGAAATTAAAACTTTCAAATGACAAAGAGAATTCTAAATTATCGGTCACTTTTGCTGATTCTTCGAAGAGTAAAATTGCCTTCCTTAAAATCATGAATAAAGTAGTCTAAGGCCTTTTTAGCTATGTAAAGATATACGTTTCAAATATTTCTGACTCAGAATTGAACTTTGTGGCCAAGGACACTGATCTCTAAGGAGAGGAAAAAGAAATTTCACCTAGAAATGTTGCCGAACCAGTCTGGCATCTCGCTTTCTACAGGGAAAGGCATAACAACAGGATCAGCAGCTATGAGTACCTGGAGAAAAAAAGTAGGTACAATCCTACAAAGTGATTCAAAAAGATATGGTTATGGTTTGCTAGTTAATGCTGGTAATGAAACACAAGTAGTGGTGCTTACTAATTTGACATCATCCTCATCTGATATCATTGAAACCAACTTTTAATGAAGCAAAAGGTATAATTTATGGTAAAGATCTGTACGAGTTCTCAGAGGGGAATATATTAAAGAGGTGTCCTACCAATGTTTATGAAGTTATATAACTAAAAGGAACCAATGGTGCTATCTAGATAGTGTTTACTTTGCCTTACCTGGCAGGCTCTATGTAAAAAATTACATCCTCAGCCTGTCCAATGTTATAAATGCTATGATTTTGGGCACATTAAGAGGGAATGACAAGCACCAGTAGCTACCAAAACTTGCACGTTAGATCCTGAATCATTCAGAAAGAAAAGATTATTTGATTGAGAGGCCATCACCACTGTCAATAGTCTACTCACAAATTGTTTTACCATTGACGTCTGGTAGCACATTTTACGGTAGGAGCACTAAATCTAGAGAAGTAGTAGCACAACTGAGGTGAGGGTCGTCATCCAGTGTCTGTTGAAGTCATAGGTTCGGGCGTGTGGTTGGGCCATCATACGTGGGTGGTGGGTTGATTCTTCACTGCTCAGGCATGTCTATGAAGAAAGCATCTATGTCCTTCAGCATTCACCTCAGCTTCAGTCGGCATTGAATGCTTGTCCCCTTTGTCAGAAGTGAAATTATTGGTGAAGTTCTTGACTGTAGGGAGTGGCTGTCTAAGAGGACGTTGACTCTGGTTATCAGGTCTTTTATGGGCAAGATATCAACGTCAGAAAGGGTGGCTTGCACTGGTTCAGGCACAAAGTAGGCTCATTTCATGAGAAGAACCATATGCAGTTGGCTAAAGTTGAGTAATACTTATAATTTCTTGGAGGGCCATTAGCACCTTTTGATCCCCAGCGGTTGTTGAGAGAGCTGAAAAATTTTGGCTGCACTGCTGGTTATTGATGGTGACTGCAAAGTCAGTCAAGAGATTTCTAGGAAGATGTCATAAGGGTTGTTCATGGCACTCCGTAGGTTACCAATGTGACAGGAGTGCAGGAGAAATTGATATGAAGACAGCTCCTGAACAACTAACTTTATTTAGAGACAATGCAGCTATACATAGGCCCCAAGGGGTCACATCAGGGTGACAATTTCATGTTTATATTTAACATTATATGTCAATAAGGTTGACATAAGCATAGAAATACATAACATATTAACAGAATGAAAAAATAGTTGAAATTACCTTGTTACATTCACCGACTTTTTGGCGTGTATTTTGACACTGGTTGCAGTGTAGAAGAAAACACATGCTTCTTTATTTGAATGTGCATTGCAGCCTCACAATTTATTCACTTTTTACATTACCTTTGCAAGCTTTGAATCCGACAGGAGACGAACGAGGAACATTGTTGTCAACGTAGCTGTTTGGTTCTAACAGAAAGGCAAGGTGAGTTTATTTAACAAGATAACGCGCTTATATACTGTATAGATAGTTGAGAGTAAGAATGACACAAAATTCAAATAGTACATAACATGAGATTGTAAGTTTAAAGAGGTTTATATTATCAGTGTGGGGGAGAGCAAGAGATAACAAATAAAAAGCAATGCTGTTATAGCGTACGAGTGTGTATGAAACCCATGGTACATGGCTACCATCCTTAAAATTGACTTTCATATGAAATAGGATAGGCTACTCTTGAGAGGTACTCTGTAGGTGGGCTGTCTTGCAGGAGATATGTAGATTTTAGACGGTCAATGGAGACCCAGTCATCTTTGCCACGAATGTTAATTAAGAAAGTATTTGCTGTATGACAGATCATAAGGAAAGGGTCCATGTAACGGGTCATTAGCAGCAGCTTGCTAGTGTCATTGCGTAGGAAAACGAGCGTTGCCGTGTGTAAATCTGTTAGTATGTGTTGCTTCTCGGGGGAAATGCAAGTCTGGTGGTATGGAGGGAATTTTCCCATAACATGACGTAGGTGCTGGAGGTTGTTGGAGGAGGTTGCAGACAGAAAAAAATGGCAGGGACTACCAATGGGTCCACATAAACCATTTCAGCTGCTGAGATATCCAGAGAATCTTTAGGAATGGGCCTTAGTCCCAGGAGAATCTATGGAAGCTGAGTAAACCAGGTGGAGTCAATGTATCAGGACATTGAAGCTGCTTTGAGAGTGCGCTGAAAACATTAAACCATTCCATTGGCTGTAGGGATGTAGGAGGTTGTCTGATGTAGGGTGATACCCAGGAGATTCAATAATGATGTCCACAATTGAGAGGTGAAAGTGTTAATACTATAGAAATAATATGCTGAGGGATACTAAAGTTTGCAAGGGGCTGGCTTCAGGCCAATGAGTGGAGCGGTCAATGACAGTAAACAAGTAATGATGTCTTTGTGATGAGGGTAGGGGGCCTAATAGTCGACGTAAATGTGGGAACAACGACGCTGGGCTTCAGGAAAGGTGTCCACTCCTGTACCCGTGTGTCAATGTAGTTTTAAAGCTTGGCATGAAGTACAGGTGCGTAGCCAATCGTAAGCATCCTTAGTAATTCCGTTCTAAATGAACATCGTCTTCAGTAGCTGTGCAGTAAATTAGCAGAAGGGATGTGAGAGGCCATGGACAATATCAAACATCTGTCGGTGCATAGGAGTAGGTATCCACGGTCACTGCCTACCAGTACTGACATCACAGAGGATGGTGGCATTGGAGCGACGTCTTCCCAAAGGATGGATGTGTCAGATGTCCTGCAAACTCTACATCTTTTTGTTGGGCTTCTGCTAAGATGTTGTAATCCAATCCCATGTGAATGGCTGCCAATGTGTTTCTTGACAGGGCATCGGCAACAGGATTCATTTTTGAGGAATGTATTGTAGGGTGCATTTATGTTCAGCCATGGCGGAGAGGTTTCGGCATTGATGGGCTGACCAGATGTCGGACTGTCACATGAAGCCGTGCACCAGAGGCATGTAGTCCATGTGAATGATGAAGGTCGTAGCTTCTGAGAAGTGGAGAAAGTGATGGACAGCCAAATGTAATGCCAGCAATTCGCAGTCTAAGGTAGAGTAGCCGAATTCAGCCTTGGACAGTTTTCTAGTCAATAAGGACAATGGGTTGGGTGAGCCGTTGACCACCTGCTCAAGTATTGCACCAATAGCGATATTGGTGGCTTCGGGGGAGAGAAGGAGAGGGGCATGTGGCATGGGAGCAACGGCGGTTAATAGGGCATTCGTTCCGTTTCAGAAGGCCGCTTCGTAAAGGGGACCCCAATTCAGGCATTTTGGCTTGCCTTTGAGGGAGGCATTGAAGGGGGCAAGAGTTACAGCGAGGGCTGGCAGGAACTGGTCATAATAGTTGATCATGCTACCTTCTCAGGGAGGGGGTTGACACCTTCAGGAGTGATTAGGTGCCCTAAGAACGATACTTTGCTGTCGCAAAAGGTACACTTGTCGTAACAGACTACAAGGCCGTTCTGTTGTTGGAGTAAGAGAACAAAATTATGTCCTCCAAATAACATATGCAGAAGGTGAGGTCCCCTAAGATGCCATCCATGAGATGGTGACAGTGGCCCCATTACAGGCGCAATCGAAGGTGTATGTACCGAAGGGGCTAGTGATGGGGGTGTTCGGATGACTTCTGGGTTCATGGGGACCTCATAATACCCCTTTAAGAGGTCGACGGTGGAGAATGAGGTCACGTAAGTTTTGCTTGGGAGGCGGTAGTGATCTGGTTCTGTCTGCGCGTTCAGACACTTGTAATCCTCATAAGGACACAGGGAGCCATCTTTCTTCAGGACGATGTCTCTCTTAACGAAAGAATGCCTTGATGAAGTTATTGTGCTTTAGAATGGCATATCAGTCCCATGCTGAAGCCTTGTGACAGGAAGAAGGCTTTTGAACTGGGGAATTTTTTTCCTCATTTCGACTTTAAATTTCTCTCATTTTTATTACTTATAATTGCTTCATTCTCATTCATATTTATCAACGGTCTCCATCTTTGATGTCAAAACTCTCTTACCCCTCTCTCTGTCCACATTTTTTGAGGGGACATCATATCCAGGATTGTTTTTTTTTTTTTTAAATCAATTGCTGGAGCTGTGGTGGTCTTGCCAACTACACGATAATTTTTGGACACCTGGCAGTGTCAGTATTCCCATACTAGCATGCGGAACTATTCTCGAACAAAAACTTGGCTCTGGATTTCAGGGGTTGGCCGTTTTCAAAGATAGTACTTTCGGCATTTCGTCCGAATTAAAGTGGAGATGATTGTTTTCTTGAAATACTCTCAGTACCATCAACCAGGTTTGCCATACACTTGAGCCAATCAAATCATATTTGTAACATACTTTTGTGGTACGGAAGGGAGTTGACATTTGGGAAGCAGCTCTCGTAGGTGTCATTGATGGAGAAATTTATTCCATGAAAGGCTAATAGGGTCCTCTTTGGGATTAAGGACAGTCTTATTATTTTCTTTCTTTTATACTTATTTTTCCATTGTTTTTAAGATTGTTATTTTTGGGCTCAAGCCATGACGTCCTGATGGAAGGTTCCTTTAGTAGCTTCCTAAGGGTATATATGTCTACAGTGGATATTTCCAGAGAATTAAACCAAATGTTTCACAGAATTGTAACTTCTGGCGCGAGTACCCTAAAGGTTTCCCTTTAGGATATCGTATATCAACAGGGGACATATGCATTGACACGCCACATGGCTATCTGCACCCCACATAGCGTTTACGCTTTGAGGGGGAAAAGGTGGCGAGATAACTGAGGAGCCGTTGCAAAGTTATCCTCCTACATTACTGTTATGGTACCTTGCTACGTAAACAAAACGGCAGCCATAGCTGTCCGCCATCATGAATGACGGCACGTCCGTCTTCTTCATTCCAACCTTTGTAGCGATCTACGTTGTTTGGTTTTTTTTCCCATTGATCCATATTTTTCGCCATGTCACAACCTTCGGCCTCGCCTTCTTTTGGAAAGGTGAGTACCATGTTCTTGTATTGTATAAATAAGCTCTGGCCGTAAAGTAACAATTATTTTTCCTTAAATCTTGTGTTTAGTGGCGGAGCTGTGCCCTAACCGGAGGCGTCATGTTACAACGCCACTGTTCGCACCGCATGCTTTATTTTGTTAGCCAGAACAGCTCCCGGTCTCGTAACTAATTTATTATTATTAGTTATTTAGTCTTCATTGCTAGGAATTAGTTATATTATGCCGATAGTATTCTCGGCGAACTTAGTTAGCCGATCCCCATGCTAGCCTACTAGCCTACCATAGGCTCGATGCCTAGTGTTCTTGTTTACTTACTGCATGATAAAATAAGTGTTCCTAGTGTTTTAGAAATTATGAAATGAAGATATAGGCATTTATACATACAAGATTCGGGTAGTTTCTAGTGCTACGGGCAAGCGTCCTAATTTGCTTATTATCACTCCGACTGTTATCTTGTATACAATAAAAACGTTTGGAAATGGTCTACGTATCTTAAATATGTCGTGTTAGGGGGGGTCCGGGGGGGCGCAGCCCCCCTGGGTAAGGATACGGCTTTTAGCATAGGTTAGGTGGGTTTTTTAAGTTAACTTCTCCCGCCAAAATCGTTTTTAGAACTACGGCCACAGTTCAGAATATTCCCGTTTTCTACGGGATCTGGCCATCACCCTACAAAGGCTCCCAAGATTCAGTGTTGCACATGTGTTTTCGCATTCTAGGGACCATTCAAGGGATCGTGCGTGGTCTACCCATTGACACTCCCATAACCTAACGTTGGGGCTCTTATATGCTTCCTTATCTCCCCTGTTACCTTACAAGGTAACCTCCTCCTTCTGGGTAGCCTTGCTATATCCTAGCCCTCTTACCTCGAATTGCATTCGGGTAGGTTAGGCTGGGGTCGTTCTTTCCTTCTCTTCGCCATTGTTCATGGCTTGAGTTGGGACAGAACCCCAGAGTAACTGTCGTTCATCCCAGTCCACCTTATGAGAACGTTTTCTCCTTATGGTATCGACTGAGGTTGAAGGTGGAAGGGCTCTGCCTTTCCCCCTAAACTGCACTTGGTTGGGACACGTCCCTTCCTCCCTGCAGCCTAGCGAGTTGTCCTACTCTCGCCCTCCCTAGCCTAGGAGAATGGTTCTCTTGGCCTAGGTTAGGCTTGGGTGGATTATGTTTTATTATAGTACAGGACAGTACAGTAGTGCTGTACCTGATCTGAGCTAACCTTCCCTAGGTTGGAGAGCGTTCTCTTCTCCCTAGGTAGGCTAGCACCCGAACAGATCCCCCTCTCTCTTGGGAGCGTAGGGTGTGTCACCACCCCTTCTGCTCCCTCCCAGGACCCTCACCCCCTCCCCACTCTGTCCCTTTGTTTGTTTGTGTTGGCTTGCCATCACACTCCTGTCCGCTGTCCTACAACTCCTCGCTTGCGGCGAGTTGTGGGATTGGCAATGCTCTTCTGCTAGGTGGTTCACTCTGCTACACTTCCCTACCTAGTTGAACTATGGGGTAGTGCCGGCGGAAGACCTCCCTCTTTGAGTGTTCTCTGATCCTCCTACTGCTTCGCTTCCTGCGTTGCCAACCACCGAGGATACCATCCAGGTTCTGGTGGCGCTCATGGACGAGAGGTTCCGTAAGGGCCAAGAGGACCTCAAACGTCACTTCATGGGCTGGAAGCAACCGAAAAAGATCTCGGCAAGGAACTTCCTCCCTGCTCGGTGTCAAACCCTTGGAGGTACGCTGAGCATATGCCAGTTACAACTGGCAGGATCTTCATAAACGACAAGTTAGGTGTCGTCGCCCTCGGAGAAGAAGAGTTCTTCCCCAGCTTCGAGGCATATCCGGACTGTTACGTCCAACTCAGGTCCGAGCTGGCCTCCAAGGAGGAGACCGAACCCAAAGAAGTGACCGTGTTTGAGCACTCAAAGGCACAGGCTATGCTGGCAGATTGCCTCAAGACCCGAGGCTTCACCAATTCGAAGATGCCGGCAGTAAGCAAGAAGCATCCATCCTTTCTTGCTCCCCCTACCATGACCTTTCCTTTCGTGGAAAAGGCCTTCAATGCTGTCATGAAGGCGGTGGAGGAGGGAAAACCCTGCCCTACACTGGAGGAGTGTAGGCCTCTCTCCCTCGCCCTTCCCCCCAACGATAAAAGCTGGAAGGACATCCAGCTTACATTTACGGTTGGGAAACTGGAACCTGACGTCGTGGGCCGTCAGTTCAACGAAGATCTCCCTAAGCTGAACGACCACCTAATCCGTCGGGAACAGGACACCAAGGAGAGGCTAGCTGCCTCCCTATCCCTTCAAGTCCAACTTGAAGTACTGGCCGGGGACATCAGGGTCCCGGATTTCTACATGGTTCTCGCGAAGACCCATCTTGGTACCGTGATGAAGGACTTATATAGCTTAATCAAGGCCCAGAGAGCCTGTAGAGAGTTCGTGTTCGCCATTGCGGCGGTGAAACACGAACCCCGGAAACTAATCTCCTCCAACATCTGGGGCAAGCATCTCTTCCCAATTGCTTTGGTGAAGGAGATCGTGTACAAGGCCGCCACTGAGAATCGGAACCTTCTCAACAAGTGGGGCATGTCACATAAAAGGAAGTCCTCTCAGGATGAAGGCCCACAGCCTAAGAGGAAATTGTCTAAGCATAGACCCCGGCAGCGTCAACCCAAATGCCAGTTTTCGGCTCCCGCTACTCCCCAGATAGTGGCACAGCCACAACAGACCTTTCAGTTGGTTCCCCAACCGGTGGTGTCGCAATCACCGGCGTTCACCCCTGCCTACGAACGCCAGTCAACTACCTTTCGTCCCAGAGGTAGAGGCTCCGGCAGAGACTCCTCTCGTTGTCCTTCCAGAGGCAGAGGAGGAAGGGGAGCAAGTGGCCGAGGTGGCAAACCCTCGGGAAACCAGAAGCAATGAAGTGCATCCGGTGGGAGGAAGACTCCGCCACTTTCAGGATCGCTGGACCTTCGATCCTTGGGCACACAGCATCATCAAGAAGGGACTAGGTTGGAGCTGGATACAATCACCTCCAACCTTCCATCAATTCTTCCAGCCATCAACCCCCATCCTAGAAGAATATGTCCTAGAACTCTTGAACAAAAAGGTGATCAAGAGGGTAAAGTCCACCAGGTTCCAGGGAAGACTGTTTTGTGTTCCCAAGAAGGACTCAGACAAGCTCAGAGTCATTCTCGACTTGTCTCCTCTCAACAAGTTCATTGTGAACAACAAATTCAAGATGCTGACTCTTCAACATATAAGAGCCCTACTGCCTCACAAGGCATACACAGTCTCAATAGCCCTGGCGGATGCCTATTGGCACATCCCAATGAACCACCAAGCTTCCTCCTACCTAGGATTCAGGCTCCAAAGAAGAACCTACGCCTTCAGGGCCATGTCCTTCGGGCTCAACGTGGCTCCAAGAATCTTCACGAAGCTGGCAGACAATTGTCCACCAACTATGCCTCCAAGGCGTCCAAGTGATGGCTTACCTCGACGATTGGCTGGTGTGGTCGACATCGTTAGAAGAATGTTCGCGAGTCTGCAGAAAGGTGACCCAATTCCTGGAACATCTGGGTTTCAAGATAAACACCAAGAAGTCTCGCCTGTCTCCAGCTTAGAAGTTTCAATGGTTAGGAATCTATTGGAATCTTCAGTCACACCGCCTTTCCATCCCCCCGAAGAAAAGGAAGGAAATAGCCGGGTCTGTCAAAAGACTTCTCAAATCCAAACGCATCTCAAGATGACAGCAGGAATGAGTACTCGGTTCCCTACAGTTCGCCTCAGTGACAAACCAAGTGCTACGAGCACAGCTAAAGGATGCCTCAGGAGTCTGGAGACGAAATGCATCCATCGCTCGAAGAGATCTCAAAAGACCCCTACTAAACAGGCTTCGCTTACTTCTCAAACCGTGGTCAGAAACAAGGACCTTGAAAAGATCCATCCCTCTTCAACCACCGCCTCCGTTGATCAACATCCACACGGATGCATCCCACCAACGACAAGTTCAAGGAACATGGTCTCCCCTGTTCAAGACGTTTCACATCAACATCTTGGAGGCCATGGCGGTTCTTCTCACTCTGAAGAAACTATCTCCGCGACCTTCGATCCACATTCGTCTAACTCTGGACAGCTCCGTAGTAGTCAGATGTCTCAACCGTCAGGGCTCAAGATCCCCCTACCTAAACCAAGTGGCACTTGTTTGCAGTTCACTTACAAGGATTCCGCAATGTGACGGCGAACGCTCTATCAAGGACAAGCCCCATAGAGTCGGAATGGTCCCTAGACGCAAGATCATTCTCCTTCATCTCTCGTCAAGTTCCGGAACTACAGATCGATCTCTTCGCGACGAGCGACAACAAACAACTTCCTCGTTATGTGGCCCCTTACGAGGACCCCAAGGCGGAAGCAGTGGACGCCATGTCCCTGGACTGGAACAGATGGTCCAAGATTTACCTGTTCCCTCCACCCAACCTTCTGCTGAAAGTCCTCTCCAAGCTGAGAACTTTCAAGGGAACAGTAGCCCTAGTGGCTCCCAAGTGGGCCCGGAGCAACTGGTTTCCCCTAGTTCTGGAGCTACAGCCCAAGCTGATCCCTCTGCCGGGCCCAGTTCTCTCCCAACAGGTGCAGAACTCGACTGTCTTCGATTCATCAAAGAAAGTCCAAGACCTTCATCTCATGATTTTCTCTCCCTAGCCGTTAAGAAAAGGTTCGGTATCTCGAAGAAAAGTTTAGACTTCCTAGAGGAATACAAAACAAAGTCTACCAGAAGGCAATACGAATCATCCCGGAAGAAGTGGGTGTCCTTTGTCAAGGCAAAAAATCCTACGGAAATCTCCATAGATTTTTGCATGTCCTTCTTTATTCACCTTCATGGACAAGGCTTGGCAGCCAATACGATTTCCACTTGTAAATCGGCCTTGACTAGACCACTACTGTATGCCTTCCAAATAGATTTGTCCAACGAGATCTTTAACAAACTCCCGAAGGCATGTGCTAGACTCCGTCCTGCACCTCCACTGAGACCCATCACCTGGTCCCTGGATAAGGTGCTTCATTTTGCCTCTAACTTGGACAATGAATCTTGCCCTCTGAAAGACTTGACTCAAAAAGTAATTTTCCTTTTTGCTCTCGCGTCGGGAGCTCGAGTCAGTGAAATAGTGGCATTATCAAGAGAGGAGGGCCAGATACAGTTCGCCGAAACAGGGGAACTTACTCTCTTCCCTGACCCTACGTTTCTCGCCAAAAACGAACTCACCACCAAGAGATGGGGACCCTGGAGAATCTGCCCTCTGAAGGAAGATGTCTTTCTATGCCCAGGTATCTTATCTGCTTCATGGTTCGTTCTCAAGTATCTACTGAAGCAAGTTCGGTTCACTTGCCTTGCATTGGCACATTCTTCAATCCACCAAGAAACTACAGAGCGATGAGGTAAACCACAAGTTTTAGGTAGAAACTTGCTAGCATCATCATCAATAAGATTTGAAAGTTGTTGATAAGCGTGAACTGGAGTGTGCATACATCTCATTAGAAGTCCAGTCTGCCTCATCTATCTTCATTTTGGTGGACACACAGAAGGAAGATTGTAGACATAATCTAACATTATTGGCTAATAGCCACTGCCATTTAGGTGTTCATTGACTGACCAAAAGTAATCCAATAGAATGGATATAGACGTGTGGAATCATCATACCTAGTTGGAGAACCATCATTCATTAGAGATAGATCATTGTTATCAATTAATTCTTCAACAACATTACCCCATCTATCACAGACATTTCCACCCTTTAAAGAATGTGTTGCATTAAAATCACCCATTAAAATAAAAGGGGCAGGGAGCTGGTTGATCAGGTCTTGGAGGTCAGAGAGTTTAAAACTTCTTGGATTTCCAGTATAGTCTAAGGGGAATAGTTCTAAAGATTGTTCAAGATATAGCTTCAGGTACTCAAGTCAAGTCTTGTAAGTTCTATACAGAAGGTTTCCTTATCAATGTCACGAGTCCAAATCTGTATTTTAAAAGAACTTCCCAATCCGGTTGTTGGCATGGCTTACCCAGGCTTTTGTCTCACAACAGTTATCTCCACCAAACCCTTCAATATCCTGGTTTTAGGACAGAGAGCTTAAGTTTGGCCAAATTTAGATAATTCCTCCATATAAAGAATCATTATAGAAGGCTAGTTTTTTATAGCTTTAGCCTCGGGAACATCAGTCAGTGAGCTTGCAACTTTTTGGAGAGATAGGGTGTTTATCACCATCATTCCTGACTGTCTTTGGGAGGTGATAATCTCTGTTCTGTGTCTACTCTGCAATTATATCTGCAAACATCCATGTCTTCAGAAGATAGACTGTTTCAAAATGCCAAGGCCAAAAAGGGAGGTTACACTAATACGGATAGCCCATCACTAATACCATCGATGCTTCCTTGTTAGAACTTAATTTTGCTTCAATTTTAAGAATTTTTGTTTTCGTGCTTAAAAGCAGCATTGAGGTGTGTATTGTTACGAGACAAAAGATAAAAACAATCTGAATGATTTTAGTAGGTAAAAATGGAAATTTTCTGCGTGCATATGCTGACACCTGAATCTACCTGTCAGTCATAACATCCAGTGACCTAGTTATTTTGCAATTATTTTTTCTGATACTGAATTTTATATTGCTTTTTTGGTACGACATTTTCCCCTCCGGTATCATCATTGATATGAAAGCACAAGGGACTTTCACTGTATCACACACGTGCTAGTGCTTCCCCAATTAATACTTTGAGTGGGTTTGTCAGCGCATGTGTTCTCGATACCGGTCAGCTGTCGTCTGTTTTTATTGTGTATTTTTGCAATTCTTTTATTATTAATAATGCCTAAGAGGAAGTTGGGTCACATGCCATTAATGTGTGCAAAGAACATGCTGGAATTAAACGAAGATAAAAGAAAAGCTGTCGAGGAAAAAATAAGAACAAATCAGAAAATGGCAACGTGGAATCTGGCTCACACGTGGAATCTGGCTCACGTGTGTGTGAAATAAAAAATGTTAGTTTTCTAACGAATTTGATATTGAAGAGGACTTTTTATTGGTGTAGGATACATTGCAGGTTCATTGATCCCAGTCATGAAGGACACAACAAAAGGACATTTGAAGACTTTGAAAATGAAAGAAAAAAGAAGAAAATCACGTCTATTGTCCCACTTGTATAAAAAACAAAAAAGTATGAACGTAGTTGGTCATTGTAATGAGTAAAATAGGCAATGATATCTCATCCAATATGAGAGGGGACCAGGGGCTGGGTACACTTCCAAAATCAGATTTACCAACAAATGTGAGTACACCCAAATTTTAAACTGCTTTTTCTCAAAATGTAATTTTTTTTCCATTCAAATGCTAACTATTTCCTTATTAATCAACCAATTTTGATATTTCAAAAAGTTTTTAATTCTCTATGAATATAAAAATCAAAATTCCGTTCAAATTTTGTATATCATCCTGCCCAGAAGGAATAATACATTCGAAATAAAGAAATTTATGATTTTTTTCAATGATATTCTTTTTTTGTTTTTGTTTTTGCGATGAAGGCAAAACTAAAAGAAAACTATGATATATTTAAATGTTTTGAATTAGTTATACTATTAGCTTTATGCTGGTTTTTATTTTTTTATATTTGACTCTTAAATAAAAAGGAGATAGGTTTTAAAAATAGAGGAAAAAGCTCCATAAAGCTCCATAAAACCAGAAAAAAAAATATTCAAGTTAGGAAGACAATATCTGGGCGATGTGTTCTGTGCACGCAGATTGATATTCTGTGCAAGTCTTAAATTCATAGTGCAAAAATGACCTGTAAATAGCATCTAACCCTTCACTGATATGTAATTTAAGGACATCCACAGCCTTACTGGTTGATCTGTGCACATGGTGTTTAAAAGACACTTTTTGAAACAAATCCAAGTGGTACAACATGCGTGTGTGGTACTCGGCTCATTCTTAGCATATACAAGAGAAAACCGGATAGAAGGAAGGCCTCATCATCCATGCCCTTCAACAGAAGCATAATGACAGGCATCCAGCTTTTTCTCCAGCGCATTCCATTATAAGGCAAGAGTCAGATTTGTTAATTGTTCTTATCTATACACACACATGACGAGTTCTTTGTTTGGCTGTAGATGGTTTCCTTCATGGTACACAAAGCTATTCCTGACATTAAAGATTTTCATAGACAACCAGGTATTAGTTCTTGGAGATCACATGGCACAATAACTCTAAAAACGTGGTTTTGACATAGGACAAACCTGTTTTTGAGGAAGTGCTACGGGTTCTCCAAGATTCTTCCTCCTCCCTAGCATTGTGTAGGGAATGGGTTTTCGCTATTTCTGTTCTCGACAATGAACTTCACAAATACATTTAGAGGTATTTAAAAACAATCTCGACCATCAATCTTAGTTGTAACGGTTTGGTACTGAGGCACTTAACAAGTATATTCAGAACTTTGAATTTCTTATCTTTTTCCTTCATGACCCACTTCAATTAGTGTGTGAGAGTTAGTAATATTATCATCCAGAGAGGTATGTAAAAGTAACAATGTACCATGAATGGCATAAATTAGGCTAAAATTTCAAGAAGACAATTCTATCACTTTCTTCAGCTTAAAACCTCTTCACAGCATCCCCAGCATTTATTTTATACAATGAAAAGTTTCAAATCAATACGACAGTGCCTTGGTCTAGAATATGAGAATGCATATGGTACAGGATTTCCGCTTTAATTTTGAGTTCTTCATATTTATCATTACCATTGTCTGGCAGTTTCAAAAGCATTTTTGGGATTACTCTACCTACCCATCCTGTCTAGTCTACTAGCCCATACATTTATGCTTTGATAAAGCATTCGGAGGGAGTGGCATTTAAAATTAAAGACCATTTTGTCTACATGATATATTTGGCAGGCTCAACAAGACAACAAATAACCTAATAATGAATGCATATATACATGTTCTGCTCTAGTAACAGTGTATTATAGGGCTAGTATGAAACAAACCTGTTCATTATATCCTACTAAACACATTAATGAATTTTCCAATTACAATAACTAATTACTGGTTTAAAATACATACTGAAGTTCTGTGGTTTCTATTAAACTTAAAATGGTAAAATATAAAAGCTCAAAATAATTTTATTTTGATCCAATCCACATATCAGTATGGGATTTTCACTGAGGGAAAGGCTATATTGAGTAAATGTGGCCTTTAAACAAACCAAAACAGTATAGTTATAAATCAAAGAAAACCACTTTTCTGAATCTTAATTTCTAAGTCTTGGTTTTTCTTTATTTTGGTAGTTTTCTATCAGTTTTATTATCAATCTTCAACATATTGCATCTCGAGACACTGAATATTCGAGTTTAACTCTAAGTATTAATAGTAGTCATGGAATCTTAAATTTTAAATAAATTTAACAATTTACGAAATAAAATTAAATTTGAAGAAAAACAAAATTTCGATATAAGAGTAAATCAGAAATTAAGTTTTCTGTAATTTAGATGTAAATAAGTGATGATTTATAAATGTAAGGTATATGTTAACACAAATTTGAGATATCTATATACAAAAACTTTAGTCTTACATCAGTATCACAAAACACCTAACTATTTTAAGAGTGAAGTATCATAAACAACTGGAATGTTGATTGATGTAAGCATTAATGTTTTATCATAAATTAATTCAGATCTCTCAAGAATGTGTTAGTATTCATAGATGGTTTCTAACTGGCCCTAAACCGTCCAAACTTCTACTGTAATTTTATCCAAAATAATACTGAAAACTTTGGCCACTAGTGTCATGCAGATCTTTAAATACAGTATGCATATAGTTACTGTTATTGTCTGCATGAAATAAAATTAAGATTTAGATAATGAGACTTAAGATGTAGCCTATACTGTACAAACTAGTTAGTTCTATTTTTTTATTTTCTACATTTCATTGTTACAGACATTGAATAAATGTTGAATCACAGTCAAGATGTGAAGTGAGAAATCCCTCAGAAAGTGGAATTAAGCTCTCTGGCTCAAGACCAACAAAATAAGTCTACATTAAAGTTTAATTTCTCAGCAACCATGTATTGTTCACAATCGTTTATGGTTATTAATCTCATCAGTACTGCTTTGAAGCTTACTTGGTAGCATCCGTAATGAGTATTTGAATAATTTTTATACTTTATAATTAAAATTAAGATTTATTGCATAACTTGAGAATTTGAAATTAATTAGTAAACATAATTAACACAGTGTAGAGTAATAACAGAAGGAATAGACTCCATACACGAATACATGATAACGTAACAGACTGTAAAAGGGGAGATAGCAATTTTTCATAACTATGCTATTCCATAAATTTTTGGACCCACTTTCTATAAAATATAACATATAATACTATTGCCAGGAAAAAATTAATCCAGACTACCATACATGACTTGCTACACTGTAAAATAGTTGTGTTAATATCACCTTTCAATTTGCAAACACATGGAAGCATAGGAATTCTCTTTTCTAGTCCAGTGACTTCATAGAAGTTCTTGTGTAGCATAGCCATTTATACACTGTATTTGGATAGTTATGTAAACTGTGACATAAACATACAAGGCAGGAGGTGAATATGTAGCAGCATGACTAGTACAGAAAAGAATCATGTCACTGGTGTACATATCTTTCATGTACTTGTTTTCAGGAAGAGAAAAAAGATATAGCGAGGGAGGAGAAAACACTTACAATTAACTTACTGAAATACTGGAATGCTATGAGACATTAACTCTAAAGTCCTAAATTTCACAATATTAAATGACAGTACGTGTATGGTTCATACATGTACTTTTTGTTAGAAAGGGGATCCTATAAGCATTGCTACAAGAATAAATTTAATGAATGTGTTAAAATGTCAAACTTCTATGAAATACATGTACTGATATATATATATATATATATATATATATATATATATATATATATATATATATATATATATATATATATATAGTGAAATACTGGTTCGAATGTCAGTTGCTTAATATTCTAATTATCTAGATTCTTAACTCTGCAAGCTCAGCTGGCTTAGTTATTCTGTAAATCATAGTGACAAAAATAGCATTACAAAAATATTTCTTTGGTCAAAATTCATACATAAGAAACTACTGATGTCACAAAGGGACCATTTAGGATATCTTTCTAGAAAATGCAACTGTTGAATATGGATTGCAAATTTGCAAGATATAACTATGCCCTATAGGAGGAAACTTGGCACCAGTCATAAAGAATGTACATCATTTACGAGTATTGTCCAAACGGAAATTCAGGATGCAGTATTTCAGTCTGCTGAAAAAACGGTGGTACTTTTGACTAAACTGATACTTTCGTTTGAAAAAACATTCCTAAAATTTAGAGTAAATCTAAATGGCTTCAAATTAATACCACAATGCACAAAAAAGAAGATTAGATTTTAAAAAATGAAGTAATGAAAAACTTCAGGATAATTGTATTTGAATAAATAAATGGTTCTTGAAAACATTTGATCATAAGTATTTAAACCATAACTTTGATAAAGTCTTTATCATTTTTATGAAAGTATCGTTTCAGACATGATCATTTTCATGCGGATAAAATAAACTCCAAAAAATAGAAGCAGTGAATGGAATGCTATTAGGAGTAGGAAAATTTTTCTGGCATTACAACTTTATCCTTTTTCAACTACGTATAAGATCTTGAAAGTAAAATTTTTGAGAAGATAAATAGCGTACAGTATTCTTTATTACTGTATTGAACTTTGAAAATACTTTTTTCGAGAAGAGATACACTCACAAATATCTTCAATATATTTTGTGCTAAACATTTTGTTATACGTGTAGATGTGATAATTGGAAAATGTCATATTTTTAGTTTATTCTTATTTTGGTGTAACTCACATACTTAACTTGCAATTTATAACTTTTGACTATACAGTCATGGAGTTTTGTCAACTTTAGTATATTAAAAAACATTTTGATAATTTTACAGAATGGTTTTTTGTACTCTAACAGTCCTGTTTTAGAAAACTGATAAAACCACTGCCAGTAATCTTCTATTGTAGAGAATTTCTGGTTCTAGAATTAATGGTACTGTAAATGTTTTCACCTACAGTGACTAGGGACAGGACATACAGTATGTGAATATTTCATTTTAGTTCTGATGTTTGTCTCAAGTAGCCTACAGGAATGTTAAGTCATAACTTGTGATGAATATATTCTCAGATAAATTTATTCTTTCATACCATCACACTCTGATCTAATGTGGACAGACTGGACGGAATGTAACTTAATTTTTTTATTTTCGTATAAATTACCCTGAATAATTCGACTTGGTCTTAAAGTCCCACAGACTTCAATAAAAGGTTGGTCTGCAGAAGGGGCGACCTTTGTGAGCTAATGTACATAAGTTTAATGAATCCAAGGGACTTTATATTCTTTTGGAAGTGACATTTTCTTTAGAAATGCTGCACAGAGCTACGGTAACTATTAGATATCATCATTGATTGCTTAAATTTTAAATGCTCTTTTGAGAACAATACTGTATTGAATATGTAATTGATAGTAATTGCCTAAAAAATAAAAGTCCAAGTATCTCTTTAAATTGTTCCACAGAAGTCATGTCGCAAAAAGCACATAATTATTATGAGGAAGTAGAAAATTACATAACAAATCTTGAGTTTGAAAACATATTTCTAACAGTGTAACGCGTATGAACAAATCTTTCAAAATAATGTTTACCCTTCAATTATTCTAGATTATAGAAAAAAAACCATTAAAGATTATGTGCTACCGTAACAGTCTATTAGAAGCTTTAAAATATAGAAATGATCAAGTCACAGTACCCTGAATTTCCAGTGTTTGGACCTGGTGTCAAATGAGTAAAATTGTACACTTAAAGGGAACTATAAAATGTGTGGGAAACAATGAACAATCTCCCAAAATGACATGACTTGGATTTTTAAACTTAATTACTTTTTAATGAAAACAGCCTTATGGCAAACATGAACTGTTATCTGTATTGCTAACAGAAATTCTTTTTTTCGGTGACTAGATAAGCTTCTACACATAAGCTAAATAGAATCTCTTTGAAATAGCACACTGTTGACTTACGTATCCTGCACCATTAATTGTTACATAAAGAGTAATTCTTGATAGAAAGGGAGTCTGGGGAACTGTTACTTAGCCACAAAACTACATTCATTATATTAATCCTCATAATTATTGGTATGAAATGTCATGAAGGAGATCCATTTTGAAATCCCACACTGTCTACTGCTTTAGATTGTGTAATTACGCTTCTCCCTCTTATTTTAAAAAACAACTGATTTTATAAGTCAGACTGTGTCAATTACAAGGTATACATGATTGATACTACAACAAATAGTTGTGTACATGTTAGCTGTTCAAGAAAATACAAAAGTGTGAACTAAAAATTGTATGTACATCACAATTTCCTATATGAATCCTATGGAACACAGCACAGTACTGTAAAACTTAGTGAATACAATATAGCAAAGATACTAGAAATTCAAATTTCTATATCGGCTGTATATCTCTATACTGCTTAAAATATATGTAATTAACAATTCAGCAAATTTTGCTTACAATAATTTCATCATTCAGTGATGGTATAAAAACAACAAGAACATTTAACTACTGTTGATCCTCAGAGACATGAATAAAGTAAAATTGAAAATCTTGGTATAGAGAGCTAAAGACATTCCATTCCAAAGCAGATTCATTCAAAACTCCATTTAGCTGCAATCTCAGCATTTGTAATATTGCTTTAGTTATGCGTGCTGAACAATTATAAGCCCATTTATTGCTCTCATTTATTTTAAGAAAGAAACCTAGCTATAATGTTTAACAATGGACTTTCATTTTCAAAAGGGAAGTGGTCATTATTTTCTTATATTACTGGATGTAACAGTTGTCTAAGGTATAACATTGAACAGAAAACTTTTATCTAAATCCTCTTTAGGCACTTAATTGTGACATATATCATAATAAACATATTACATTTCAATAAAAAATTCTCATTTTATTTCAGGTTCTTCCATAACATTTAATTTATATCCATAATGCAATATTCTAATATTTTCTTTAGGAAAAAACATAAGACTCTTTTACAATTTATGGTTTCCAAAAAGTTAATTCATGAATTGGGTTTTAATTACTGAACATCAATTTATTCGACTGTAATTAACACTTATTACAGTACTCCATAAAGCTTCACGCGTTACAATACATATGGAGGTACTGCATCAAAATTCGAACATTTTGTAAACCAAAGTTGACAGTTTAAAACAATTGATTACTCTATATCAGATATGCAAATGTTTATGAAATTTCTTTCTAAGCACTTTCAAAGTAATAAGTAAAAGAATTATAAACTTGAAATTATCTGAAGTTGCATTAAGTGCGAAGTTTTCGTTTCTGTGTAAATTAAAGATAAAGGATACAGTCTGATGTTGTAGTCTTAATAATATTGCAATGTACTGTATATATTATGAGCCTATATCAATAATATATGAAGCACTGAATTATTAATACTGTACAAAGAATTTACAACTACAAAATAATTTCCCCACAATACTGATTAATTCTGAAATTTTTAATATACTCCTCAATTCATTATCAAGTAAACTTTTTTATTTTCAGGTGTTAAGACTGTGCTGTATTTCAATAGTGAACTCATTTGGTCACCAATAATCTCTGAAATTAGGCAAACATATGTTTAGTATTTGTTTCATTTGTAACAAATACTAGTGTTCAAATAGGAAAAAAAATATTTAATCTTGAATCTAAATCATATCATATTAAGATTTAATTTTGACAAACAATTTTTTGTTCACCAAACAATAAATTTCACTTTTCATTTCAATTTACAGAAAATTACTAGTATAGACAATGCAACTTTGAAAATCAGAATGAATTACTGGCATGCTATGAAATGGAACATGGCTATTGAGGGCCCAATACTGAGCATTTCAATGTAAAGTACATGAGTAGAGAGAGTATCACAAGAATCTATCAATACCATAAGTATGAAGGCATAAAGTTCATGTTAAAAATAACCTAATTTCTAGATTAATCTGACCAGATTCACTTTTCACCTACAGAGTTTTTGAACTGGTATTCTAATCCAGCAATACTATTTTTTTCTCTACACTTTTATGTCACATTTACCATAGATAAAGGATATGATGTGATCATATACAGTTTATAAATACATATTTACATAAACCTACATATGTATATAATACTGTATATATTAGTGGTAAACACCAATTATCCCTATTGATACAAAAAATTTCTATGGCAGACAGTTAAACTGTTCTCCTGTTGAAATAATTACAAGTATACTTTCGGTTTTACTATTGTCATTTTGAAGAAAATACATATTATACTTTTTAATATGACAGATTCTATGTAGAAGAATCTATAAGAACTTTTATGAATAAAAGCAACGTGAACTATAGAAAATGAGGAATTATCACAATATTTGAATATAAATCTAATAAATTTTCGTTTTAATGTCATTATACATAAAAAGTTAAAAGTATGTAAGTCTTTACTAAGAATAATTCAAAAGGTAAAATTTCCAGTTTACTCCTTAAGATAAAGTTCCTCAAGTCCACTGAAAAAAAATAACAAGAAATTAAAGATACAGAACATTTGATTATACATATACATGAGTGCTACCAATCTCTCTCATGTATATGCTTAGCTGATAAAATAATTGCTTATCTTTTTAGTTCTACAGTAGTACTTCCGCATAACATGACTAGGATTTTTTGTTTAGTACCAAATGACTAGGGACTTGAAGTATCAAATTAGTTACTTTAAATTAAAGTTCTTTGCTGATTTAGCATTTCTTGAACTTAAACACCATAATTTCCTACTTGTGACTTTTAAAACAAGGACCAGGACAAAATTTTAACCAGGAACATAAACTAATAGGAATACTATAACTAGATACAAGGAAAACAACAACTTTTAGAAGAATGCTTAGTCTCTATTCTGTGAAAAAGAGAGAGACTTCTAAAATTAGTGTCATTTACTTTACTTATCTTATGGATGAGTTCATATTACAAATAATAAAGCTGGAAACTGAAACGTAATCAATTCTTATTACCTATGACTTTAAGTAGTTAAATAGCTACCGGTAACGAAATACTGATTGAGTCAATATGAAATAATACTGCACCAATAAAGCCATTTAATACTGAAAGGAACATTCAAAATTCTCAAACACATAAGTACCTATGAGTGTGATTGACAATTTTGTCACTGAAAAGAGTGACTCAATCCATCATTATATAAACACTGCTGCATATTTATTGAAACTTGTCCAAACCTTTTTAAGTTATAACATCACTGTATAAGGATTACTCATGTTTAGCTAGTAAAGACTATTGTACAATATAAAAGTATTCATGAAAATATACAAAAACTATTGTTAATGTAGAATGCCCTAACATTATTAATTCAAGAAGTCTGCGACCACTCGCAGTATTTATTCCTACCAAGAAGAAACATTGGCACCTCTATTATGGTGCTGCTTTCTTTTAAAACTTGACAGCAGTAACTTATGCTTGGCTGGAAATTTTTTCTTTCATAAAATATGGATGTATGGACCTTCAAATGAAAAATCTCAAAATACTAATGCCATATGAGATTTCACCTCTCAAACAATATTGTTTAAAAACCTGAGAGTATTTGTCATTTATAATATTTATATCTTACTAATTTTTGCCATTTTTCTACCAGTACAGAATCAGTAATGGCAAACATTTTTACACAACAAATTGAACAAGTTTTGATGTTCCACAAATATAATCAACTTTAACACAGAATATTTCTGAGTACCGAAATACCTAATTATCAGCATGCTTTCATAACAAGTGCAGACACAAACAAGCAACGCACTGTTTTTTACACATGCTGTATATATTCTGGATTCAAGAATGAAAACCCTGAAAATTCTGTTTGGTCAAGATTCATCATGAACAGCTTGTCGGTTGGTGTGAGTTCAGTACGCTCCGAGGTAAACTGCTTGTCAAAGTTGCTAACATCCTTCCGGTGACGCTGAAAAATAACAACAGATTAGCGTTTTCAAGGAAGTTATTATTTATGGTAGAGTAAGAATAGAAAATTTTAGCTAAAAACATGGAAAATCTGATAGAAACATGAAAAAAAAAATAATAGTGAACACGAAAAAACATCACACTGTAATTCTTAACGGTTTTTGTAATTAGGCTGTACTTTTAACATATAGCAATATTACTGATCTTAGTTTCTGGGGCGATTGAATTTAATTTGAACGTCACAAAACTGGTTTAACAAAACACAAAAACATGCAAAGCTAACGTGAGTTATATTAACCAAATGCAGAGCTTATGTTTGCAAAAGGCTAGTAAGGAAATGCTATTTGATATAATGTCATTAGAACAATCATATTAGCTGCATGAACCAGAATAATATAAATCTCTTCTGGATTATGATTTTTGGCAGGTGCTGTTACCATTGCACACCATTGATACGTTGCTAGTCCAAGATGATCGTTTTTAAAACTTAAGATTTATCTTTATCATACTGTTTTATTTTTTGAAAATTTTATCATCTCAAACATTTGGTATCTTTACTTTTCCACTATGCTCATTGCCTCATTTGGGTAGTTTACCATCTAGATTTCATGTAATGTACTACATTTGTCTAATAACTCTTGTACCACACAGGTGGTTCTCATAACCAAGCTTTGTCGGAAAATCTTCAGTTATCTTAATTAGTTTAAAATGCCTTTAGTAAGCTAATTAGTTTTTATTCCACTGCATTATCCTTGTGCACACGAACTTCTTAAGTTTAAGAAGTGAGTCTTTACATTTTCTTTTGCTTACTGTTCAACTACTGTATCTAGTACTATTTATGCTTTCACACTTTTCAAGTTTGTCTACATATTTTATTTATTAAGGCATATAAGTAAATGGAAGAAAAACCTATAATTGAATTATAAAGTAAAAGTTAAGAGGTTGAACAGCAATATGGAAGAAAGGAACCGGGAACGGAGATATAGCCGAGGGCATTTGAAGAATGTTCCCCCACAAAAACAGAGCTATGATTTATGGGTTTTGGGTCATAAGCACATTAACTGCCTCTTTCTCTCGCTCGCTATTTGGAAGATTTGTAAAACCAAAAAAACATAAATGTTACAAATAGAAAAAAAAGATCATGCCTCCACATTCCTTTCCCTTTACTTTGCCAAATCCTTCAGACAGCAAGAGAGGGAGAACAACCAAGAAGAAGAAGAAGAAAAAAAGTTAGCTCACTGATCGTTCGTAGCTGGTAAAACTGTTGGAATAACAGGGTTACTTGTTTATATACGGGGTTGTGGGGGTGGGGGCGGTTATTTAGTTTAGGATGGCTGGATTACAGTATTGGAAGTGTCATTATTTAATTTTCAGTATTATTTTATCTTGGAATGGTGTGGTTGTGATGAATTTATATTTATTTTGGTTATAATGTGGAAGTTTAGATGGCTAGGAATGATGGAAAGTTTATTCTCTCTATTTATTAGCATGCTGTCATGGGTAGACATAATACTTTTAAAAGATTTTTAAAAGACAAAAAATATCTATTCCCAGTGTGAGCAGCGAGGCGAGACGCGATTCGACAGTGGCCCTGTTTGGGCAATCGTGTCATCTCTTCTTTTTCATCAGCCTTTTGGAAGTAAACCGAACCTCGCCAAGAGCGCGTGCCGTGATAAGGAAACTGTCTTGTTTGACAAAGATGTCATCGTCTTAATTAGTGGAGTCAGCATATTTTGAGAAACCGAGCCTGAGGGAAATCCTTGTTTAAGATATATGTCATCATGAAAGGACACGTACTGCCCTTTAGTTAAGACTAAACAAGTGGTCCGGATTGCATCAGAAATTTCTTCTAGAAGCTTCCATGGCGTGATCGAAGTGAGCATTTTTGAGGAAGCCAATGGAGATGCAGAATTGTTTAAAAGAACGCCTTCTATGGAGATGATCACTGCCCACTGTAATTAACTCCGCCCATCATACATGGGTATATAAACCTCAAGAAGAGATTGTCCAAGAGAGATAGGACAGGACATAAGACAAGAGAGGAACTGTGTCCGAAGCAGATAAGATCCAATGTCCTAGTGAGATAAGAAACAGAAAAGATCAGAAGTCTGATAGAGCCAGATTCTAACCTTCCTTTCAGACAACAAAGGCCTATCTCCAAAAGATCCTAGTATGGCCGATAAGAAGAGAGAAATTGAAGCAGCCAGCCTTCCCTGCTTGTGACAAGAAGTAGCCAACACTGCCTGCAGCCTGCCTCTGTTTAACAGTATCATCGAATCCTTAGAAGAAGACCTCTGATGTCCCTTCTTGATGCCACCCCTTTTGTGACATCTTCAAATACAGTCATTGTGCCAGTTTCATCTGAACTTCAGCTGCCCTCCTGCAACGTTCTCAAGCCTTACTTCAACAGTATCATCGAATTCTTGGAAGAAGACCTCTGATGTCCCATCTTGATGCCACCCTTTTTGTGACGTCTTCGAATCCGGTCAACATGCCAGTTTCATCTGAACTTAGCTGCCCTTCTGCAACGTTCTCAAGCCTGAAGTCTCTGTACCAGTATCATCTCAGTAGCTGCAGAAAACTATCACTTGAGTATTTCTACCATATTGACTGTTCCCCTTTTCTTTTGGTTTTTGATTGGTGTGATTTGTCAGTTAAAGTAACTGAAGAAGTAACATTGATTTTCTTTATGAGTTTGTGAATAAACGTGTTGCGTTTTTTCGTGAGTTTCTTTTTATATTCATTTCCCATATTTGATTGGTTGTTGTTGACATTTATTTTACTTATTAAAAGAACCTGTAACGATTTTGAGATCGTAACACATGCCTTCCTCCCTCCTTTTCCCTTCTGTGTTGGATGGAGCTATTTTAAAGATTAATTACCTTGGATTGTACTGATTTAGATGACCATAATCAGGACCAGATGGAGAATATGGAATTGATTGCTCTGTGAAATTGACTGGTGTTCCCGTCGGCCCACGGAACTGTAGCAAAGTACTGAACTAGTACCTCAACAGAAGTTGGTAATCAGTAAGAACAGTAAAGAGTATTTCCATGTCATGCAGTTTTTCAACTCTAATCATACATGGGCTAAATGAAACAGGTTTTTAACTGGTGCAGTCAAAGTAGTCTTAATCAATTCGACCCCCACAACCCATATCATAACAGACTCAAACTTGTTTCGTTCTAATCTTTGTTGATTCAATGAGGTGGTTTCAGTGGAATATAAGAGATTATGTTAACCTCTTTACAGGCCACTCAAAGAATTAGTAAGCGTCTTGATGAGTCCTTTCACTTGTCTTACAGGGTGTTTTCAATCTTCCATAAAAGCCCTTGGGTAAGTCTTCCCTTAAACTGATTAATTTTTTTTTTTTTTGTCTTTTGTGTCTTTCAAGATGGGTCACCAAAAAGCGTAATCTCTTCAGTAGGGTGACTCGCACCAAGAATTGATAATTAATATTTAATCGAAGATAACTTTGCAACAAAAAAAGAAAAATGTTGAAACTAGGATGAAACCCAAGTACCTTTTACCACTCACTCTTTTAAAAAAATATGCTTAAATCCCTTGATACCTCTACAGGTAAAATTCTCTGTTATATCACAAGCACATATATCCAAAGTAGAAAGCTGCCATTGAGGAACTTCCATCGAAACGTCATGGCTATCTCACCCAAAAATAGATTTTTCATAAGTTAAAATTCGTTTTATTCTCACATTTACTGATGCAAAGTTAAGGTAATGTTGCAGATTGAATATGTATAGGATTATACCTAGCAGAACATGCAGCCCTGCATTTAATAACAATAATAAATATTGCATATATTGAATTTTGTACTAACCCATCATACTGTGTAAAGAAAGCGTCCTCTACTGGTGAGAAAATAAGTGACCGGGCATTACATAAGTATAAACAAGAATAGTCTATTGATAGCCTACTGATAAGTTTGAATTAATACAAATATATGGTAAATTACCAGATGAATAATAGTAAACTAATAAGAACACTTAAACCCTCCTAGATACTTATATAAGTTCTGTAGGATGGTTTTAACTAGCAACTTAGTTGAGCATGTTGTTTCCAGGGACTTGGCTTTTATAGAGAGCTTTCATTTCTTCACTTTATTGTCTTTGTTTGGCTACTAGGCACTCAATTACAACTCAGAGAGTGGTTATTTTATAAGAGAAGAAAGCATCAGAGCCTAACCATTTTGGCAGAAAAGGCTAAATTACTAAAACTAATAGTAAATATTGATAGACTATTCTTAAATGGAGTATAAATAACTGGCCTAACCTAAAATGGGTTATTTTTTGGTAGAAAATTAGGCAATTTAGTGAAAACTTTACTTAAAGAACATAGGGAATAGATTTTCATCTTTACTGATGGCTCCAAATCTGATGCTGGCGTTGGATTTGGAGTAAATAACAGCTCCTTCGATAATATTGCAGAGGTGCACTTCCCCTAGTACCTTCTGTATTTACTGTCGAACTATATGGCATAATAAACAGATTTTGAGCGAAGCGACAAATCTATTTTTGGGTGAGATAGCCATGTCGTCCTGATGGAAGGTTCCTATAAGTAGCTTCCTAAGGGATATTTGACTAAAGTGATATTCCCAGAGAATTTACCTTTAGGTCTCCAGAATTCTAACTCCTGGCGCGAATATCCTTAAAATTTCTCCTAGGATATCGCATAAATCAGGGGACGTATATCTTGATACGACACCCCGAATAGCATTTTTGCTTCGAGGGGGAGAGTGGCAAAAATAGAAGGGGAGCCGTTATCAAAGTTACCCTTCCTCCCGTACTACTACAAGTATCTAGATGGCGCTGTATGTCAACCCAGCGTGCTATTCCTTGTAGTGTTGAGCATGGAGCTACAGATATAGTAATTTCGGGAGGGATCCTGCCAAGGCCTTTTCTTGTAGAAAAGGAGGGCGGGTCCATCAGAACGACATGGCTATCTCACCCAAAAATAGATTTTTCGTGTCGCTCAAAATCCGTTTTTTTGGGCTTAAGCCATGTCGTCCTGGTGGAAGCTTACCAGAGAATTATTAGAAAGTACTGTATCTGTGGATTTTTAAAGTGCCTTAACCTCGGGCCAATTTTTCCTTGGTCCTCCAGACCATTGAGACATAATGACGTTACCGTTATACGTCATTACTGCTAAGCATAAACCATGTTAGTGCTTCCTGCCATCTGCAGGGAAGAGTCATACTAGACGTAGGAAAGGAGTCTCAAGGTTTGCATATAACATATGAACAAACATAGCATCAACTACATACAGGTCTTGCTGTATGTATGATTAACTGGAACAAGCATTACCAGATAATGTTTGTAACACATATAAGAACAAAGGTATTAGCTATACATATTGTTCATAAGAAATATATCGTCACCCTCATAAACTAACTGCCTAAGTCATTTTCTCCACTTGTTGGGAAATAAAAAAAAACCTCATTTCCTAATTCTTTATATCATTGTATTGAGCTTCAATTAACAAATTTTAATTCAAAAAATTCTTCTGTTAAGAATTTGTGAATTGAAGCTCAAGACAATGATATAAAGAATTAGGAAATGAGAAGGTTTTTTTTTTTTGATTTCCCAACAAGTGGAGAAAATGACTTAGACACTTAGTTTATGAAGGTGACGATATGCAGTTTATTAAAGGGTAATAAAACTGATATATTTTTATTGAAAATCAATTGTAGGGTGAAATAAGACGCAAATACACATTGATAATTTATTGGTAATAAATGACCAACATAAAGTAACATGTATAACATAATGTTAATAAATGCAATAAGAAACATATCCAACAATCAAAGCACAGAAAATGTATGTTTTCACCTGAATGAGAAAGGATATTAATGCCACTGTAAATCTGAAAATTTGCTAAATTTTCTAATATGCCTTTCTGTGATATTGAATGTCTATTCGCACTGTGCAAGTACACACGGCACAAGTGTTATCTCTATGTTTCTTCACCTCAACTAAATAGAACAGTCCTTAGTGTCACCTTGGTGACACTTATTTCAAAGTATTGCACTGAGAGGTGTCAACACCTTCACCCTTTTCATTGATGGTCCCAATCAATTCACTGTTCATCGCAGCACTAGATGACAGGTTTTAGTACACTACCTGCCGCCACCACGAATCGCTTGAGTTCATGCACTTGCTTCGCATAATGCTTGTAGAACACTCTGGATGACTTCCATCCAGTGTATGAGCGAAGACGCTCAAAATCCATATGCTGAAAAAAGTTCAGTGATGAAGCGATTTTTCTTGGATCATGACCTGCGGGTGTACTGTCAGGATCCGCTCTGCGAATAAAATAGGTGATTTTCGCCCTTAGTTGTTTTAGGGATAGGTTTGATCCCGAGGTTTCTCCTTTAAAGAGCTGTCCTCCCCTGAAGTCTGAAGTTCTTTGAAGATAGACCTTTAGACACTCCACTGGACACAGCGAGACATCTTCCTTCAGAGGGCAGATTCTCCAGGGTCCCCATCTTTTGGTGGGTAGCTTGTTCTTAGCGAGAAATATTGGATCAGGAAAAAGATTCAGTTCTCCCACTTCTGTGAACTGAATATGGCCCTCATCTCTGGATAGGGCCCCTATTTCACTAACTCTGGCCCCCGCGGCTATAGCAAACAAGAAAATAACTTTTTGAGTCAAGTCTTTCAGAGAGCAATCCTCATTGCTCACTGTTGAAGCAAAGTGTAGGACCTTGTCCAAGGACCATGAAATAGGCTTCGGAGAGGCTGCAGTCCTGAGTCTAGCACAAGCCTTAGGGATTTTGTTGAAGATTTTGTTTGACAAGTCTATTTGGAAGGCGTATAGCAGAGGTCTAGTCATAGCTGATTTACACGTGGTTATCGTATTGGCTGCCAGACCTTGTTTATGAAGGTGGATAAAGAAGGACAAAAAGAAATCCATTGAGATTTCTTTTGGTCCTTTTGCTTTGACAAAAGCAACCCCTTTTTCCAAGATGATTCATATTGTCTTCTGGTTGACTTAGACTTATAGTCTTCTAAGAAGTCTATACTGCCTTTCGAGATCCCAAATCTTTTCTTTACTGCTAAGGAGAGAAAATCATGAGATGAAGGCTTTGGGTTCTCTGTAATGAAGCGAAGACAGTCGACTTCTGTACCTGTTGAGACAGTACTTGGTCTGGCTGAGGGACCAGCCTCATCTTCATTTCCAATACTAGAGGGAACCAGTTGCTCTTTGTTCCCTGAAAGGATCTCAGCTTGTTGAGGACCTTCATTAAGAGATTGGTTGGAGGGAACAGGTAGATCCGGTTCTATATGTTCCAGTCAAGGGACATGGCGTCTGTCGCTTCCGCTAGAGGGTCCTCGTATGGGGCCACATAATGAGGTAGCTTCTTGTTGTCGCTCGTTGCGAAGAGGTCGATCTGCAGTTTTGGGACTTGACGTAAGATGAAGGAGAATGAGCCTGCGTCTAGGGACCATTCTGACTATCGGCGTGAGCCTGGATAGAGCGTCTGCTGTCACATTGCGGAACCCTTGAAGGTGAACTGCTGATAAATGCCATCTCTTCTTTTCCGCCAGGCGGAAGATGGACAGAATCACTTGGTTGATTTGGGGCAATTTCGAGCCATGACGATTCAGATATCTCACTATCACCTCGCTGTGCAGGATCAATCTTATATGGGCTGATTTGCGAGGGGACAGTTTCTTCAGCGTCAGAAAGACTACAATGGCCTCCAAAATGTTGATGTGGAAGGTCTTGAATAGAGAAGACCAAGTCCCTTGGACTTTCCGTTGATGGGAGTGACCTCCCCATCCTTCCTTTGAGGCATCCGTATGGATGATGACTGAAGGTAGAGGTGGTTGCAAGGGTACGGTCCTCTTTAGGTTCTTGGCCTTCAACCATGGCTTGAGAAGTGTTCGTAGTCGGGTCGGTATCGGTCTTCTTAGATCTCTTCGAGCGTTTGATGCGTATCTTCTCCAGACTCCTGACGCATCTTTCAGCTGTGCTCTTAGCACTGGGCCTGTCACTGATGCAAACTGGAGAGAGCCCAGCACTCCCTCCTGTTGGCGTCTTGAGATCCTGTCGGATTTCCGTCTCTTGACAGATCCTACTATCTCTCTCCTCTTCCCTGGGGGAATGGAGAGACGGTGTGACTTTAAGTTCCAATGTATTCCTAGCCATTGAAACTCTTGAGCTGGAGATAATAGAGATTTCTTGATGTTGATCTTGAATCCCAGATGTTCCAAGAATTGGATCACTTTCTTGGATGCTTGCATACACTCCGTCCTGGATGCTGCCCACACCAGCCAGTCGTCCAGGTATGCTACTATCTGGACACCTTCTAGGCGTAGTTGCTGAATGACTGCATCTGCAAGCTTTGTAAAACCCTTGGGGCTATGTTTAGTCCAAAGGGCATGGCTCTGAAGACGTAATTCTTCTTCTGTAGCCTGAATCCTAGGCAGGAGAAGAGGGGCCGGTTGATTGGAATATGCCAGTAGGCATCTGCCAGGTCTATCGAGACTGTGTAGGCCCCTTTTGATAACAGAATCCTTATGTGTTGAAGGGTTAACATCCTGAACTTGTTGTTTTCTATGAACTTGTAGAGTGGCGACAAGCCCAGAATGACTCTGAGTTTGTCTGAGTCCTTCTTGGGAACACAAAACAACCTGCCTTGGAATTTGATGGACTTTGCCCTCCTTATCACCCGCTTGCTCAAAGTTCTAGGGTGTATTCTTCCAGTACGGGGGTGGAGTGTTGGAAGAATTGAGGAAATGGTGGCGGAGCCTTCCTCCAGGTCCATCCGATTCCGTTCTTGATTAGGCTGTGGGCCCGAGGATCGAAGGTCCAACGATCCTGAAAATGTTGGAGTCTTCCTCCTACCGGAAGAATCTCATTGCTTCGGTTGTCCGGGGGACTTACCTCCTTGACCGCGTCCTCCCTTACCCCCTTTACCTGTTGGGGGGTATCCAGAGGAGCCCCGTTTAGACCCTCTACCCTTGGGACGAAAGGTAGTGGTCTGCTTCTCGAACGCAGGGTTGAACGCTGGTGACTGGGCAACCAGCTGCTGAGGCACCATCTGATAAGTGGGTGGGGGTTGAGCCACCATTTGGGGCACTGCGGTCATGGGAACTGTGGGAAGTTGTTGTTGTTGCTGCTGTCTGGCAGGGCGAGAGGGCAACCTGGGTCTTTTAGTCTTCCTCTTAGGCTGGGGATCCTCATCCGGGGAAGACTTCCTCTTCGCCGACATGCCCCACTTCTGGATAAGGTTTCTATTCTCCGTGGCGGCCTTGTCTACGACTTCCTTGACCACTTCACTCGGGAAGAGGTCCTTTCCCCAGATATTGGAAGCTATCAGCTTCCTGGGTTCGTGCTTTACTGAAGCAGAAGCAAACGCGAACTTCCTACTTGAGCGTCTGGCTTTGACAAAGCCATACAGGTCCTTGACCACAGTAGCCTAATGTGTTTTGGCCATGACCATGTTCATATCCGGGGTTCTGCTATTGCTTGCCGTCGTCTCTAGACAAATCTGTAGAGAAAGAGATGCGGCAAGTCTTTCCTTTGTCCCTTGCTCCCTACGCAAGAGAAAGCCAGACAGCTTAGGGAGATTTTCGCTGAACTGACGTCCAGCAATATCTGCCTCCAACTTCCCAACTGAGAAGGTAAGGTGGACTTCCTTCCAGTCCTCATCTTCCATGGGCAGGGCTAAAGATAAACGTCTACACTCCTCGAGTGTAGGGCAAGGTTTGCCTGCCTCTATTGCCTTTATGACTGCCTTAAGACCCTTTGATGTACTGTAAAGGGAAAGGCTAACGAGGCTGGAGCAAGAAAGGTGGGGTGTTTCTTGCTAAGGGCTGGCACTTTCGAGTTAGTGAAGCCCTTCTGCTTCAGGCTACTTGATAAAAGAGCCTGAGCCTTCCTGTGGTCAAGTACTATGACCTCCTTCGGTTCTGTCTCCTCCTTGGACGTTGGTTCCGTCTTCAGACGGACGAAGCAGTCTGGGTAAGACTAAAAGCTGGGCCAGAATTCGACTTCCTCAATAAGGACAGTCCCCAATTTCTCTGATATGAAGATCTTGCCGCTGGTTATAGGCATGTATTCTGCATACCTCCAGGGATTAACATCAGAGCAAGGTGGAAGATCTTTAACATTGAGTCTCTTATGAGACCCACGGGACACGGTGAGATGGTCCATTCTTCTTTGCCATTCAGCGTCCCTTTCTTCGTTTTGTTTACAAAGACTCTCCATCATTGCCATGAGACTGGCCATTGCCTGTCTCATGTCATCTGATGGAGGAGCAGAAGACGTAGAGGGTAACGGTTCTGGGGCTGGAACTGACGAAACGGACTCTGATTCGACATCATCCTCTTCTTCAGGAGCCAAGGTGGACTCCCTTCGAGACCTTCCACTAGAAGGTCCTTCTCGGCGTCCTCAGACTCCTCCAACATCCTCTCGTCTAGGGGGATGTCCTGCATAGCGTTGGAGACGTCCATATCTACGGCAATCTGGAGGCAAGGGATCTCAGGTCGTGACTGGGGTATGATAGCTTCTACACCCGCTTTTGGGAACAGGAAAGCACGCATCCTTTCGCTAGGAAGGTAAGGTCCCGTGGTGTTTTTCTGAAACCAACGAACCCATCTGCGCAGCTTCTCTCGAGCTGCATCCCTTGACTCCGCTGTCTTGGGGTCATCAAACGCCTCGGTCACCAAGGCCTTGCAAATCTTGCAGTCCTGGGGGTCCCAGTACCAAAGAGATCCCTTGGTAGTGGAGCAGAGGGCATGAGCTCTGCACTCTACATGGCCACAGAAGTCTTTGCTCCTCACGTTGCAGAATACTACTTGGCACGTGGGATGGTACTCCTGTAAAGAGAGGAAAATTAAATGAGTATGCGGTAGTTTATCTCACTTGGTAAACTATATAAATATTACTATTAATATTATTGCATTATAGCTTAGGATAGACAAGCTAGAAAGGAACTAGGAAAGACATACTTGTATTTCCTGTCCAGTCAATTGCTGCGACCTCCCCCAAAATTAAAACCTAGAGTTTTCCTATTCAGGAAACCCAAGGCAAGGGTTCTAACCTCTATGGGTAGATAAGTGTAACTTAACACTGATCTTTCCCAAGGTTTTAATAATGTGGGTAAATGGTAACTGATCATCTATCAGTTAGTTGAAAGAAATCTTTCTTTCAATATATAATTGGTCTCAACAAAAGACTGTGCAAGGATACACAGGGTATGTTGGAAATAACTACTGTATAATATCTACTATAGTTTTCTGTCTGCAGTATGATCTATACTGCAAATATACTGGCTACTGTATAATCATATACTGTAGTTTTAGCCGGCATGTTGCTGGCTAGGCTAGCACCTGGCGGCACGATCCAGCCAGCGAGACGTACCCTGTGGCACCGACCCGGCCGGCATCTGCCGGCTGGGGTAGTGCCAGGCGGCACCGACCTGGCCGCATCTGCCGGCTAGGGTAGCACCCGGCGGCACCGACTGGGCCGGCATCTGCCGGCTGGGTTAGTACCTGGCGGCACTAGCTGACAGAGAGAGAGAAAGCATGGAGTGAAGGGTACCTTATTAAATGTTTGTTAACAATAAATAAAGGTGTAAGTACTTAATCTTACTGCCTTCCTCCAGAAGGAGGGTTCAAATGGAAGGGGAGAATGTATCATTCAGCCTTCCATCCAAACACAAAACGTTGCCGGTCACTTCCGGCCGCTGGTATGTGGATGGCAGTCCAAGAGAGGACTGAAGAACACTCTACAGAGTAGGGGTCTCCCACCGGCAGCCGGCCCAGCCGGCACAGCTTTTCCCAAAGCCTTGCATCCATATGGGAAGGCTGAGAGACTAAACAGCTGCTATCCAGGAGCCCTGGCCGGCCCTACAACCCGCCGGAAAGCGACGAGATTGTAGGACGATGGCCAAAGGGTTGCGATGGCTAGGCCATCGCTAAAGGACAGAGGGGGTAGGGAAAAGGGTCCTGTATGAAGTGTGGAAGGAGGCGGCAGGGTTGCCGGTCCTACCCCACAACGAAGAAATTCTGTTTCAATATCGGCGCCGTCCTAGGCGGCAGAAGAATATCTATTCTTCAACCTAGGGTCTGCCAATAGAGTTAAGGAGGAGGCAGTAGGTTTGCCGCCCCCTCTCAACCTGGGAGAAACATCGTTTCAGTGCTGGCGCCATCCTAGGCGGCAGAAGAATGCCTATTCTTCAGCCTAGGGTCTGCGAGCACAGGACTAGTCTTCTAGACCGCAGGGGAGAAGGTGGCTGCATCATACAACCACTTCAAGTGCGGCCTAGGGAGGTCTAGCCTCCTATGCCGGCGGGTGAGGCTGGCAGGGGAGTGACTACTCACCCTGCCGGACGACCACCGGCAAAAGACTGAATACTCTGAGGTTCTGTCAAAAACCCAAAGTTGGCTATCTGCCGGCCAGGGAAAGAGACAAAAAACACTAGCCTAGTCAAGCCGGAGTGTCTACTCAATGCAAAACCAAGATAGGGTTGTAGCCTATGGCTGCAATCAGAGGGGAGAGGGGATTACCCTTAAATCTCCACTGGAGACGAGAATTGATTTATATAATAATTCTAGGAGATATCTATCTCCGCCTGAATTGATAAAACGATACAAGAGGGGAAACCGGGAACATGTATGAAGTATACTAAAGCACCTAGGCTAGTAGCCTAGTGCCAGGCGAGATTCGGTTACCTTAATCGCTGAAACTCTCGTATACGATCGATGAGGAAGAGGAAATATATGCAATCAATATATCTTACAAGTATAAATTGCCTAAATAGCTTCATATTTATTTACTATTACAACTAGGAATGTCGTTCTATATCATGCATGATGGTAAACTAAAGCGCGTAGGCTAGGAAGCCTAGCGTGGGCAAGGTTCGGTTACCTAAATCGCCGAAACTTAAAAGAATACAATCGGCATAATATATAACTTCCTTGATTATATAACTGAATAGCTTCGTAAGTATTCATGCTATTAAAACCAGGAAAGTCGTTCAGGCTAACTAAAAACACATGCGTTATGAACGACAGCGCCCATGGCGCCTCCGGTGAAGGTGAAGCTCCAACTCTTAAAATTAATCTAATTTCACTGTGAGGCAGGAGCTAAAATTTATACACTGTAAAAATCAAATACTCAACTTTCCAGAGGCAGAAGAGGCTGGAGATTGCATGATAAATCCAGAAAAACCAAAATGTAACGAGAGAGCAACAGGGAAAATCACCGTGCGAGACCGCTACAACTATAGGAATAGCTCGCTGGGTTGACATACAGCACCATCTAGATACTCGTAGTAGTACGGAAGGAAGGGTAACCTTGATAACGGCTCCCCTTTTATTTTTGCCACTCTCCCCCTCGAAGCGAAAACGCTATTCGGGGTGAAGATTACTATGTGTCGTATCAAGATATACGTCCCCTGATTTGTGCGATATCCTTAGGAGAAATTTTAAGGATATTCGCACCAGGAGTTAGAATTCTGCAATTTGGTCTCGCTCCCACTAATATAGTAGTTATTATTATTATTATTATTATTTACTAAGCTGCAACACCATTTGAAAAAGCAGAATGCTATAAGCCCGAGGGCTCCAACAGGGAAAATAGCCCAGTAAGGAAAGGAGGTTAGGAAACTACATGAGAAGTAATTAACAATTATGATAAAATATTTCAAGAACAGTAACATTAAAACAAATTCATTAAATATAAACTTTAAAAACTTTAACAAAACAAGAAGAGAAATAGGATAGAATAGTGTGCCCGAGTGTACCCTCAAGCAAGAGAACTTTAACCAAATAGAGTGGAAGACCATGGTACAGAGGCTATGGCACTACCCAAGACTAGAGAACAATGGTTTAATTTTGGAGTGTCCTTCTCCTGGAAGAGCTGCTTACTATAGCTAAAGAGGAGAGTGGCCACTGAACAATCACTCTGCAGTAACCCCTTGGATGAAGAAGAATTGTTTGGTAATCTCAGTGTTGTCAGTTGTATGAGGACAGAGGAGAATATGTAAAGAATAGACCAGACTATTCGGTGTGTGTGTGTGTGTGTAGGCAAAAGGGAAATGAACCGTAACTAGAGAGAAGGATCCAATGTAGTACTGTTTGGCCATTCAAAAGACCCCATAACTCACTAGCGGAGGTATCTCAACGGGTGGCTAGTGCCCTGGCCAACCTACTACCCTTAAAATTTGTGCGTTAACACTACGTTTTCTTCTACCAAGGTACAGGTCAACTGTGTTAACTTTGTTGATAAATACGTCATGCTCTTTTGACGTCACTGCATAGAAACAAAAGACAAACACCATCCGCTGCGTAACATTGGTTCTTTCCTTGAACTACGTGTTTTGAGATAAATTATTACACTGATTTGAATACAATTTTAGTATTGCTGACTTATAAGCAGCTTATTTCTTTCTCAGTACCAGTTCAGTTCTGATTAAATTTAGGATGTTTGCCCATCGCACCAGCCCTTTGCTAATTACTCTTAAACTATTCCCTTTTAGTATGACAGAATTTGTAGGATTTTTAATACGTATGTTCCCCTAGAGTAGCAAGATTGCTCTTTGTATTTTGTATGAAATCCTGCCTCCACCTCACTCCTTACACAAATATAATACCCTGACCAAAATTCCTGATATGGCACCTCAACAAGACTCGCCTGTGGGAAGCAGACCCCATGTCAACCGATTTCAACTGTTCCTAACCCCATTCACTAGCTAGATGGTGCCCCGACAAGACACGTCGACCTGGCTTACCCCCTAGACAAAGGTTCTAAACCAAAGGAGGATGGACAAGTCCCAGTTTCGTGACAGTGAGAGAGAGGAGAAAAACCTGCAGCCTGTGCCAGTCATCCTAATTAGCTAAGTGAGGAGCACAAGAGGGTTGAGCCAGTCAGCTAAAGGTGCAAGAAAACTTTAATGACCATTTTGTGGCCAAGGGCTACTCAATAAGTTCTGAAACGAGTGCAGGTAACGTACGTGAGCTCACAGTAAATTTTTCCCATTCCTATGTTAGATTTTTATTTTATGTTATTCAGGTATTGCTGGCTTTTTACACAATTCGGGCTGAGTGCGTGGGATCCTTTCCACAAACTTTGTGCATAATTTTTGCTTCTAGAAAATTTTTGGGTCACAGTACGTGTCCAACTCCAATTTAATCATTTACGATTGCAAAAGACTTCAAGTAAAGAATACTTTTGATTACCCTTTTATTTTTGCTAAGAGCTGCATTTCTTTATTGATTTTAATTTTGTTTGCTTTAACCCTTTTGCGCTTGTTAAGATGTCATATTTAACACAGTAATTTTTGGAATAAACCACTTAGATTAGGTTATTCATATTTGTATCTCTAATCCCTTTATTTAATTGATTGTGTTTGTAATATAAGTATTTAGCTTAAGATAGCTATACCTGATATATTGAAAAGAGTAAGTTTATCTAAATAACTTGAGGAAGTCAATTAGCGAGTGTACGCATTATTCCTTCTCAGTGCATCAAAGGTAAAGATCCTTATTTTAACTTCTAATTCAATACATCCTGCCATTGTCTTCATTCATAACATAAATTCCTGTCCAGCATCTAACTGGGGTCCCTAGGACGGCATAAGAGTGATATGGCTTTAGAATTGACAAAGGTAGACCATCAATTAATTACTTTAAGTCATATGTGGAGTTTTTAGGTCTCTAGACAGAGGACACTTTTTTTATTAGAGTGAAGGTTTGTGAACAGCATCACCAAAGTTATTACCAGGGTGTTGTGCCCTTGAGTGTTAGTGCTCCTATCCTCCCTGTTGATTTTTGGGCTCAGGCCATGCTGTCCTGATGGAAGGTTCCTTCAGTAGCTTTGACTACAGTAGATATTCTCAGAGAATTAAACTAAAGGTTTCACAGAATTCTAACTTCTGGCACGAGTACCCCTAAGGTTTCCCTTTAGGATATCGTATAATATCAGGGGACGTATGCTTGACACGCCACATAGCTATCTGCACCCCACATTGCGTTTACGCTTCGAGGGGGAAGTGTGGCAAGTTATGGGAGGAGTCGTTACTAAGTTCTTCTCTTCTGTTACTGTTACGGTGCTCGGTGACGTCATAACCGCCGCCATGTTTGGCCGCCATCTTGGTTGTCGTCACCGTTGCGCGCCTTCCTCATTCCTTCACTCGTAGTGTCTTTGACCAGGTGTCTTTTTCCCAGTTATTCGCTATTAGTTTTGTCATGTCGCAATCTTCAGCCTCGCCTTCTTCTGGAAAACTGAGTACCATATTCTTGTACAGTGGAACCTCTACACACGAACGTATCTACATCCGAATTTTCCAACATCCGAAGTAAAATTCGAGCAAATTTTTTACTCTACACCCGAATTTTATTTCGACACAAGAAGTAAGCAATTTTCGTCGTACCGGTTGTATCCGAATTTTTCTACACGCGAAGTACAATTCGAACACGTTCCTACTCTACACCCGAATGTTTTTTTCGACACCCGAAGTAAACAATACTCATACGCGTAGTCGGTGCTCATAGCGCCTGAAGTGTTTTTTATTTCTGCCGATAGAAGGCAGCACTTCGACCTCGGAGGGACCCTCAATTAGTGCGGCTTGAGTCAGTCCTCTGTTCTCGTCGGCTTCTTGCGGTTGTGCTCTGTGCGTTCTGCTATTAACTGTGTTTTAATCGTGATTTTTTACGTGCATCCTTTAACGGTAATTTACGTAAAGTATGGGTCCTAAAAGGCTTAGTTTTGCCAGTGGTAGTGGTAGTGGTGAGAAAAGGAAGAAGGAAATGCTTTCTTTAGACGTTAAGCAGGAAATTATTGAAAAACATGAGCGTGGCGTCCGCGTGAGTGAACTTGCTAAACAGTATGGCCGTAATATGTCGACGATCTCGACAATCCTTAAACAGAAGGAAGCTATTAAAGCAGTGAAACCTTCTAAGGGGATCACCATAATTTCAAAACGCCGTAGCCCTATCATAGAAGAGATGGAATGACTTCTGCTAGTGTGGATCAAGGACAGAGAGATCGTTGGCGACACCATCACCGAGACCGTCATCTGCGAGAAGGCGCACGCCATCTTTACGGACTTGAAGGAGGAGAGCTCTGGGGGTGAAGCTGGGGAGAGTTCAACCGAGCCTTCCTCAGATGATTTCAAGGCATCTCGTGGCTGGTTCGAGAAATTTAAGAAACGGTCCGGGATTCATTCAGTTGTTCGCCACGGAGAGGCTGCTAGTGCGGACACAAAGGCTGCAGCTGACTTTGTCAAGAACTTCGAAAGGATCGTGCAGGAAGAAGGCTACGTAGAGCAGCAAGTGTTTAATTGGGATGAAACCGGGCTGTTTTGGAAGATGCCGAGTCGAACCTACATCACCGCCGAAGAGAAGAAATTGCCTGGGCATAAGCCAATGAAGGATCGGTTGACTCTTGCCCTTTGTGCCAACGCTAGCGGGGACTTTAAAGTCAAGCCCTTACTGGTTTACCATTCCGAGAACCCTAGGGCCTTTAAGGAACACAACGTTGATAAGGACCAGCTTCATGTTTTCTGGCGATCCAACTCGAAGGCCTGGGTCACTAGGCAATTCTTTGTGCAATGGGTTAACCAAGTTTTCGGTCCTTCTGTGAAGAAGTATCTCCATGAGCAGAAATTGCCTTTAAAGTGCCTGCTATGCCTTGACAATGCACCCGCTCACCCCCCCCCCCGGACTTGAAGATGATATCTTCGATGAATTTAAGTTCATAAAGGTGCTGTATCTTCCACCGAATACCACCTCTATCCTCCAGCCCATGGACCAGCAAGTCATCTCTAATTTTAAGAAGCTGTACACCAAGTACTTATTTAAGCAGTGCTTTAATGTCACGCAAAGCACCAACTTAACTTTGCGTGAATTTTGGAGGAGCCACTTCAACATCGTGCACTGCTTGAAGATCATAGATCAGGCTTGGGTGGGATTATCTCGACGGACCCTCAATTCTGCCTGGAAGAAGCTGTGGCCTGATGCAGTTTCTTCCAGAGATTTCGAAGGTTTTGACCCCGAACCTGATCCCGTGGTGGGTACAGCGGAAGCCGTAGAGGAAATCGTCGCCCTTGGCAAGTCCATGGGTCTGGAGGTCGACGCAGATGACGTTACGGAACTCGTCGCCGAACATCACGACGAACTTACCACGGATGAGCTCAAGGAACTCCATGCTATGTCTGAGCACATGAGTGATGATGAGGAAGGGAGCGAGGAGGTAGAACATGTGTTAGGTTCGGCGCATATAAAAGAGGTGTTAGGAAAATATCAAGACGTGGTCGACTTCATCGACAAATACCACCCAAAAAAATTGCAGGTTTGTCGTGTAGTTTCGCAGTTTGATGATGTTTGCCTAACTCACTTTCGAAACATTCTGAAAAGCCGTACCAAGCAATTATCTATCGATAATTTCTTTAAAAAAACTGCGAAGTGAACTCGTGATGAAGAGGATGTAAGTGATTCGAAGAAAACGGCAAAGAGTGAAGCGGAAGAAAGTGAAACAAAGAAAACGACAAAGAGTGAAGCGAAAGAAATTCAGTCAATTTTAAGTGTAGAGAGTGAAAGTGATTAAAATTACGTAATCATCAAAAAGAAAAAATGAAAATGTAAAAAAAAATATAAAATATAAAAATATAAAAAAATAAGCTAAGTTATGTTAAAGTTCACTTAGTGTAAGTTAGAATAAGTTACGGTAGTGTACGTTTATCGTAGTTAACCTCTTTACCTCCTCGCTGCCCGTCCGTCTCCTCTCTGCGTAGCAAGACCAACAACACCTGCGCTGGAGTTTCTAAGGTAAAGTGACGCTAAAAACCCGTTTCTTATTTATCATTTTTTGCTAATTCTTCTTATTTACATGTCTATTATCTAATTTAGTGTGCATTATTCTCATGGGAAATTATGTGTAGTAGTTTATTAAGAAGTTATCATAGGTTTTTGGGCTCAACCACAGATTAATCCTATTTCAATGTATTCTTATGGGAAAATTCGTTTCTACATCCGAACATTTTCTACATCCGAAGTTGGTTCTGGAACGGATTAAATTCGTATGTAGAGGTACCACTGTATTGTATAAATCAGCTCTGGCCGTAAAATAACGCAAATTTATCTTAAAATATCGTGTTTTGTGGCGGAGCTGTTGCTTTAACTGGAGGCGTCATGACGCTAATGCTTTGTTCGCATCGCATGCTTTATTTAGCCAGAACAACCTTCCCGGTTTTATAACTAATGTCAGTATTAGTTATTTATTCTTCATTGCTAGGAATTAGTTATATTATGCTGATAATATTCGTTTTCGGCGAGTGTAGGTAGCTGAATCCTCTCGCTATCTTGCTAGCCTAGCCCCTAGACTCGATAGCCTAGGCGTTTTAGTTTACTTTCATGCATGATATAATAAGTGTTCCTAGTGTTAATTTATGAAATGAAGATGATAGGCATTTATACATATAAGATTCAGTGATTGCACATGTTTTTTCCTCCTTCTAGGAAGTATACAAGGGGTTTCGATGATCTTGGTAGTCGACTCCCTCGCCCCTAACCTAACGCCTGGGCTTTTGTATACTTTCTCACCTCCCCGGTTACCTTCATAGCAAGGTAATCTCTCCTCCTTCTGAGGTAGCTTAGGCTACATCCTAGTCCTCCTTACCTTGAATCGTATTCAAGTGAGGTTAGGCTAGGATTTTCTTTCCCCACCCATAGCCATAGTTCATGAGCTTTGAGTTTGGGACAGAACCTCAGAGTACCAGTCGTTTGCCCCCAGCTACCCCATTAGGCGAATGAACTCTCCTTTTGGTTCTGCTGGGCGGCAAGGGGGGGGGGGGGAGGGCTCTGCCCTTCCCCCTAGACCACACCTTGTAGGGTTACGACCCTTCCTCCCTGTGGCCTAGCAACTTGTCCGACACCTGCCTTCCCCAGTCTATGGGATATGTTTCCCTAGCCTAAGTTAAGCAGGCCATCGGAATCTGTTTCTTTATAGTTTAGGACGGCACATCTGTGCCGCTCCTTCTCTGTACTAACCTACCCTAGGCTGGAGAACAAATTCTTCCTACACCTAGGTTAGTGTCGGTACTGGAACAGAACCCCCCCCCCCTGGAGTGCCGGTGAGGGCTCACGCCTTCCCCTAAACCCCTTCTCAGGACCCTCTCCCCTCCCCCCTCTGTCCTTTGGTGATGGCCTAGCCATCGCACCCCTGTCCACCGTCCTACAACTCGACCGAGTGCCGGCGGGTTGTAGGGTCGGCCCGGTCCTTTTGTTGGTTAGTCCGAACTGCTAGGCTTCCCACTTAGTTGAACTAGGGGATAGCATACGACAGGTCGGTCTGCCGGCGATAGACCTCTCTATCTTAGAGTGTTCTTCGGTCCTCCCTTGGGCCACCACCCACAACTCTAGCTGACAGCCAGCTCTGTTGCGGCTGAATGGAAGCTTGCCATTCTCTCCCTTCCATTTGAACACTCCTTCCGGAGGAAGACAAGGTTAGGGTAGTGAGCTACCGCCCTTCCCTCCTCCTTCCTCCATACTTTCTCTCTATCTCACATCAGTGCCGGTCCACTGTCACACTACTCTGGCGGCTATAGCCGTCAGTTTAGACCTGGTATCCTCTCTGTCTCATAGATTGAAGTCAGGGTCGGAGTACCTAAAGCCGGTTGCCTGCCGACTGCCGCGGGCCACCGACGTGCCGGCGATCTGCCATCATCCTGAGGTTCGCCCTTTCTCCGCCACATAGACTGATGGCTGGGAGGGGTTCCCCCTCATTTGGAGATTCGCCGGCGCCCGGCGCATTTCCGTCATCCCGCCATGCTGCCGGTGCCACCTAATCACATTACATCAGTGGACTGTCACTTCTCCTCTGCCGGCAATGCGCCGGCAGTGTCTATTGTATAGCTATATACGATAGCCAGTACATCTATGGTATAGTACATACCCTAGTCAGAAAACTATGGTGTATAGTTATGCAACAAACATTTCTAGCATACTCTGTGCATCCATGCGCAGTCCCTTGCCGGGACCTACCTGAATTGGGGATATCTACTCTCCTTTTCCCTTAAGCTGAATGATCTCAGCTCTCTCCCTCTCACTATTGCTAATACTCTGGAGGAAGCACAAGCGGTGCGATTATCCATTTCGGATATCCCTTCCCCCTCCTTAGGGCGTTCTCAAGAAGGCCCTAGAATTAGTTGTGGTGTGAGGTCGCGGCAATTGGCTGGGTGGGATGCACATGTATATGTCTTTTCTGCTTCATTTCCAGCTTACCTATCCTAAGCTTACACTTGGAAAGGAATCTTATATTGTAATTGAAATTACTTTAACTAATCTAACATTACTTTAAGTCAATGATATAGACTTCTGTAGACTCATGTACCCCTTTCTTCTTTACAGGAGGAGTACATCCGGTGTGAGAGCGCCTTCTGCAGCGTTTGGCGCCTGGACTTCTATGGCCACCTGGCGTGCCGAACCCACGCCAGCTGTTCCGTTTCCCAGGGAACTCTCTGCTATTGGGATCCGCAGGTCTGCGCCGTCTGTAAGGACCTGCTCAATGAGGCGTTCGAGTGAGAGTGGACACCCCCGTGGATAATCTCCAAGCTTTGGTGGCGATCCTGGACGAGAGGATTCGCCAGAGGGACGAGGATTTCAAGAGGGAAATCCTACGCCTGTCCAAACAGACCCCGAGGAAGATCACCGTGAAGGATTTTCCTCCATGCTCAGTGACGAACCCATGGAGGCATGCAGAACACATGCCGATCACGAGCGGACGTATTTTCGTCAATGATAAGCTAGGCGCCATCCCCCTTGAAGAGGTGGAGTTTTTGCCTAGCTTCGAAGCTTATCCAGACTGTTACATCCGTCTCAAGTCCAAGCCAGTTTCCAAGGAGGAAACCGAGCCTAAGGAGGTCATTGTTTTCGACCATGCAAAGGCTCAATCTCTTCTGGCCGGCTGCCTGAAGAGTAAGGGCTACACCAACTCCAAGGTGCCGGCCCTCAGCAAGAAACACCAGTCTTTTCTTGCTCCTGCCACCATGGTCTTCCCCTTTGCAGAGAAATCCCTGCTGGCAGTGTTGAAGGCGGTGGAGGAAGGGAAGCCCTGCCCTACATTGGAGGAATGTAGGCCCCTCTCCCTCGCCCTCCCTCCCGACGACAAGAACTGGAAAGACATCCAGTTAACTTTCTCTGGGGGAAAGTTGGAGGCTGACATCGCTGGACGGCAGTTCAATGAGAACCTCCCCAAGCTCTCTGAATACCTTCTGCATCAGGAGCTGGACATGAAAGAGAGGCTGGCTGCCTCCCTCTCCCTCCAAGTCCAGATGGAGACGATGGCCGGGGACACAAAGGCCCCAGGCTTCAACATGGTCTTGGCTAAGACCAATTTTGCCACCCTGACGAAAGATTTCTATGGCTTCATCAGGGCCAGGAGAGCTTGTAGAGAGTTCGTGTTTGCGGATGCCACCGTAAAACACGAACCCCGGAAACTGATTTCCTCCAGCATCTGGGGGAAAGATCTCTTCCCTAACGACCTCAAGAAGGTGATCAAGAGGGTAAAGTCCACCAGGTTCCAAGGAAGACTATTCTGTGTTCCCAAGAAGGACTCCGACAAATTCAGAGTCATTCTGGATGTCCCCTCTCAACAAGTTCATAGTGAACAACAAGTTCAAAATGCTGACTCTTCAGCACATAAGAGCCCTGCTGCCTCAAAAGGCTTACACAGTCTCGATAGACATGGCGGACGCCTACTGGCACATTCCAATGAATCGCCAGACCTCCTCCTACCCAGGATTCAGAGCCATGCCCTTCGGGCTTAACATAGCCCCAAGGATATTCACGAAGCTCGCAGAGACGATTGTCCAACAGCTACGCTTACAAGGCGTCCAGGTGATGGCTTACCTGGACGATTGGCTGGTGTGGGCAGCATCCATAGAAGAATGCCTGTAAGCTTCAACAAAGGTGATCCAATTCTTGGAACATTTGAGCTTGAAGATCAACACCAAAAAGTCTCGACTTTCTCCAGCTCAGAAGTTCCAATGGCTAGGAATCCATTGGGACCTTCAGTCACACTGTCTTTCCATTCCTCTGAAGAAAAGAAAGGAAATAGCGGGATCTGTCAAGAGACTCCTAAAATCCAAACGGATTTCAAGACGACAACAGGAACGGGTGCTTGGTTCCCTTCAGTTCGCTTCAGTGACAGACCCAGTGCTAAGAGCACAGCTAAAGGATGCATCGAGAGTCTGGAGAAGATACGCATCAATCGCTCGAAGAGATCTCAAGATACCTCTGCCGACCAGGCTTCGATCACTCCTAAAGCCATGGTCGGAGGCAAAGAACCTGAAAGGATAGGTACCTCTTCAACCACCTCCATCGGTCGTTGTCCACACAGATGCATCGTTAGAAGGATGGGGGGGGGGGGGTCACTCCCACCAACGACAAGTTCAAGGAACATGGTCTCCTCTATTCAAGATGTTTCACATCAACATCTTGGAGGCCATGGCGGTCCTTCTCACTCTGAAGAGGCTGTCTCCACATCCCTCAGTCCACATCCGTCTGACTCTGGACAGCGACGTCGTGGTCAGATGTCTCAACCGTCAGGGCTCAAGATCGCCCCCAACTCAACCAAGTGTTGCTACCCATCTTCCGCTTGGCGGACAAGAAAAGATGGCACGTCTCAGCAGTTCACCTACAAGGATTCCGCAACGTGACGGCGGATGCTCTATCCAGGACATTTCCGATAGAGTCAGAATGGTCCCTAGACACAGACTCATTCTCCTTCAGCTCCCATCACGTCCCGGAACTGCAGATCAACCTCTTCGCAACGAGCGACAACAAACAACTTCCTCGCTATGTGGCCCCATATGAGGACCCCGGAGCGGAAGCGGTGGACGCCATGTCCCAAGATTGGAACAGATGGACCAAGATTTACCTGTTCCCTCCACCTAATCTTTGGCTGAAAGTCCTCACCATGCTGAGATCCTTCCGAGGAACAGCAGCCCTAGTGGCTTCCAAGTGGCCCCAGAGCAACTGGTTCCCATTAATCCTGGAATTACAACCTAAGCTAATTCCCCTGCCGGACCCAGTTCTATCCCAGCAAGTTCAGAAGTCGACTGTCTTCGCTTCATCAAGGAAAACCCGAGACCTTCATCTCAAGATTTTCTCTCCCTAGCCATCAAGAAGAGGTTTGGGATCTCGAAGAAATGCTCAGACTTCTTAGAGGAATATAAAACAAAATCTACCAGAAAGGCAATATGAGTCATCCTGGAAGAAGTGGGTGTCCTTTGCCAAGGCTAAAAATCCTACGGAAATTTCAATGGATTTTTGTTTGTCCTTCTTCATTCACCTTCATGGACAAGGCTTGGTAGCCAACATGATTTCCACCTGCAAATCGGCCTTGACGAGACCATTACTCTATGGCTTCCAGATAGACCTGTCCAATGACATCTTCAACAAGCTGCCAAAGGCATTTGCTAGGCTCAGACCCGCACCCCCACCGAAACCCATTTCTTGGTCTCTAGACAAGGTGCTCCACTTTGCCTCAAGTTTGGTCAGTGCAACTTGCCCTCTGAAGGATTTGACTCCTCAAAAAGTGATTTTCCTATTTGCTCTCGCCTTGGGAGCCTGAGTCAGTGAAATAGTGGCATTATCAAGAGAAGAGGGCCAGATCCAGTTTGCTGAAACAGGCGAGCTTACCCTCTTTTCTGACCCAACGTTTCTCGCTAAGAACGAGCTACCCACTAAAAGGTGGGGCCCCTGGAGAATCTGCCCTCTGAAGGAAGATGTCTCTCTGTGTCCAGTGGAGAGTCTAAAGGTCTAACTTCGAAGAACTTCAGACTTTTGGCGGAGGACAGCTCTTTAAAGGGGAAACATCGGGGTCCGACTTGTCACTCAAACAACTAAGGGCGAAGATCACCTACTTTATTCGCAGAGCGGATCCTGACAGTACACCCGCAGGTCACGATCTCAGAAAAGTCGCCTCTTCTCTGAACTTTTTCCAGTTAATGGACTTCGAAAGTCTTCACTCTTTCACAGGCTGGAAGTCTTCAAGTGTGTTTTTCAAACACTACGTGAAGCAGGTGCATGAACTTAAACGATTTGTGGTAGCTGCAGGTAGTGTGCTAAAACCTGCTGCTTAGTGCTGCGTAGAACAGTGAGTTATTCGGGATTCTAACTCTAAGGGTGTCTGTGTTGACCCTAGTGTACAATATGGTGAAATCAGTGCCTCCTCGGGACACTACGGACTGTTCTTATACAAAGGTGAAGTCACATAGACTAAAACACGTGTGCCACATGTTCTTAACATGAAGTGTATATAAGACATTCTAGAAAGACTTTATAGTTCTTACTGAACTAATGTGCGTTATGGCAATTTTTCATTTTCAGATTCCACACCCATTTTTCTATTAATGTCTTGAGCCTATGTTACTAATTGCATTCCATTACAATATATTTTTTAACTGCTGTATGCTAATTTTTATTTTGACTGAAAATAAAATTAGAATTTGCTCTATTCGTGCGTCTTATTTCGCCCTCACTTTGGAAATAAAATACTGTTTGAGAGTTTTACTTCCCTCATGATATGATTGATACTCTGAACAATAATTATAATATGGTTTTTCATTGATGCAAACTCATCTAGACTAAGGTAATTTGTTCCAACACGTTGTACATACCTTCTTCTATCTGGCCCTGGGACTGGCAGGTATCTCTGTTGCTAGGTGAGTTCCTCTATCAAGTAACTTCAAGATTTTCCTTACATCCAATAGGACTCTTCCCTACCGGGGGAGCAGGAAGCGGGATCATAGTACATGTTTCTCTGAAGTGACATGTAACGGCAATGTCACAGGTCTCTGTGGTTATCAGACCAAAGGAATATTGTCTAGAAGTCGGAAGGCACTACAAAGGGAAAAAATCCACGATACATTAATTCTCTGGTACACTTCCATCAGGTCGACATGGCCTGAGCCCAAAAAACGGATTTTGAGCGAAGCGATAAATCTAATTTTGGGTGAGATAGCCATGTCATCCTGATGGACCCGCACTTGTTCTCTTTCAGGCTTTGACAGGCCCCTCCCATCTTATTGTATCATGGAGGCTGGCGTAGACGCCATAAGGAATGAGGAAGGCGCGCAACGGTCACGTCAACCAAGATGGCGTCCAAACATGGCGGCGGTTATGACGTCACCGAGTACTGTAACAGTAGAGAACTTAGTAACGGCTCCTCCCATAACTTGCCACACTTCCCCCTTGAAGCGTAAACGCTATGTGGGGTGCAGATAGCTATGTGGCGATATCCTAAAGGGAAACCTTATGGGTACTCGCGCCAGAAGTTAGAATTCTGTGAAACCTTTAGTTTAATTCTCTGGGAATATCTACTGTAGTCAAATATACCCTAAGGAAGCTACTGAAGGAACCTTCCATGGCTATCTCACCCAAAAATAGATTTTTCGCTTCGCTCAAAATCCGTTTTTTGTTGCATGTTTGTAAAGAGACTTTCCAGGAACAACAAGTTTCCCACTCAATAATCAAAAAATAATTCTCCACACGAGTGGTCCTTCGAACAGGATCCTTTACCTTTGACCTATGAAGCATTAACATAAATCAGCTTGATTACGCATCAAGTGCTCGCTATATCACTCAGATTCACACGCACCAGACATTTTGTAGAATATGTAAAGCCCAGATTTGAGATGGGAAGAGAGATTTGTAGTCATTATGATATTGTTGTGACAACGAGTTTAAGGAAAGACTGCGTAACCATATTCATTTGTATTTGAAGTTTCTCTACAATTTGATGTAGGAACTTTGTTTTGTTTCGAATCTGTTCACCCACATATTCATTCAAGGTGGCAGGTCCTGTTCATAAACAGAGAGTTCTAAGTCGCTTGAACTAAAGTTTTCATGTTGTTCAGACGTCCATGTTTCCTGCTCTAGGAGAGCGCGAGTCTATTTTGTTCTCTCAACTAATTTTGCTGAATCATTTTGCACCTCGTTTACCTTCCTTAGTGTAGTGTACCTTCCCTAATTTTCCAACTAACGTTCCCTGTAAGCCTAGCAAGTGTCCTTGCCCAACAATGCAAATTGGTGCACAGTAATTCAAGTTTTCTTGTATATAATGTAGAAACTTAATTTCACCAAGTCTGTTTCATTCCACTTTATGGCGGATCTTGTCCATAACTGTATGTAGCATACTGTGAGCTTTTGTTTCATTAATTACCTCAGTAGTTTTATTTGTAACTCCGTTATTTACCACTTACAAGCGCAACATTGATTCAATTTTATCTTCTATGTGGGGAAAATTTGTTTGTCCTTTTCGTAAGAAGATTGTCTGTTGCGTCATTTTTGTAAGGAGATTTGGTGTTTGTCCTATTCATAAGGAGATTTGCTGTTTATCCTATGTGTGAGGACAAGGGCTACTCCATAAGTTCTGAAGCAAGTGCAGGTAACATAAATGGGCCCACAGTAAATTATCTCCCATCTTAGGTTAGATTTTCATTTTACGTTGTAGTTATTGCTGGGTTTTTACACAATTTCGGCAGAGTTCGTGGGAATTTTTTTTTCTTACAAACTTTGTGTATAATTTTTGCTTTTAGAGCCTAGTCAAGTCTCGGGTCAAAGGACTACGTGTCCGATTCTAATTTAATCATTTACTATTATAAAAGACCTCAAGTCAAGAGCACTTTTGTTTACCCTTTTATTTTTGCTACGAGATGCATTTCTTTATTTCGTTTAATTGTGTTTGCTTTAACCTTTTTGCTCTTGTTAAGATGTCTGATTTAACAGAGTAATGTTTGTAATAAATCAATTATATTAGGTTCTACGTGTTCGTATCTTAAATCCCTTTATTTAATTGATTGTGTCTGTAATATAAGTATTTAGCTCTGGATAGTTATGGTTAATTTGTATTATATAGCACTGAATGGCCTTCAATTCCCCAGTGTTTGGCTTAAGGCCTAAATTTTATATTCATTTCAATTCAGGATAGTTGTACCTATTATATTGAAAAGAGTAATTTTATTTAAATAACTTAGGGAAATTAATTAGCAAGTGTACATATTATTTATTCTTAGTGCTTCGATGGTAATGATCCTTATTTTAACTTTACTTTAATACATCCCTGCTCCCATTCCTTTCAATTATCTTCTTTAAAAATCTAAATTCCTATCCAGCTTCTCACCGGGGTCCCTAGGACGGATCGGAAATAAGAGCCTAAAAGTGAGATGGCTTTAGAATTGACAAAGCTAAGGTAGCCCACCAATTAATTACTTTAAGTCATGTGTGGAATTTTTAGGTCTCTGGACAGAGGAGACTTTTCTATTAGAGTGTAGGTTTGTAAACTGCATCACCAAAGTTTTCAGGGTGTTGTGCCCTTGAGTTTTAGTGCTTCTATGCTCCCATGTTGATCTTTGTTGCATGTTGTAGGGAGACATTCCCAGAACAACAAGTTTCCTACTCAATAATGAAAAGATAATTCTCCACACAGGTGTGCCTGGAAATGCGGCAGATTTACTGGCAAAGAAAGCTGCAGCTGAATCGCTACCAAAAAGGTTTCCCATCCTCTGTAATGATTTTTTTACAAAGCTTTAAGAGTTTGTTTTATAATAATTGCCAGCAACATTGGGATAGTTTACAAGGAAATAAGATGAGAGAAATAACAAATGTCATATCTCCTTGGAGGTATAACATAATCCCTTGAAAGTGAGAGATAACTATTTGTTGTCTTTGCAGTGGTCACACTCGGTTGACACGAGTTTCTGATGATTTGCCTACACAAGCCATGTTGCGATGACTGTTTGGTAATGCTGACAGTGAGGCATTTGTTAACTGAATACCCCACTTTTAGCATCTTAAGAAATAGATATCTGTTTGAAGCTAAAGGTAATGATGGTAGGTTCATTCTTACCTAGATTCTTGAAGAGGATGCATTATACTAGGCTAGCGGTAATTTTATATTTGTTTCAGAAGCAACCTGTTTGTGAAGGCTATTTAACTTTTATAAGGACACATTCAAATAAAGGGCCTAGCACTAATAATTAACCAATGGTTGCTCTTGTTGATGATACTTCTCAGTGGTTCTTCTATGTGATTCAAGACACTTAGCTGTCTCTTGTAAGAAAAAGGTAGTCAGGCAGTAATACTGTACTGTGCAGGTGGAGACTGTGGTGTCAGCTAATAATTAACCAATGGTTGCTCTTGTTGATGATACTTCTCAGTGGTTCTTCTATGTGATTCAAGACACTTAGCTGTCTCTTGCAAGAAAAAGGTAGTCAGGCAGCAATACTGTACTGTGCAGACGGAGACTGTGGTGTCAGCAGATCCAATCCCACTATCATTCTTAGTGCTGCATTTGTTTTTGATTTGCCTTAAAGATTACTCTATTTTTCAGCTGTTATTCCTACTTTTAAATGTTTAAATTCACATGATTAAGTAAAGTTTGTAGATACAGGATGGAGACTCATAATATGCTAGACTAGTAACTCTAGACAACTGTGTTAGCGGAGAAACCTGTGTTCTGAAAGCATACCTATGACTGTGTTGATACCAGAAATCATGGCCAGAGCCATGTTAGCAGGTACATGCACATTAAAAGCTATAATAGTAGGCAAACTCATAAAACATAAATCAGGTCCTTCCCCGGACAAAGGCTATACAGATAATGTAACCGAGGCCAATTAATATACATGGCTATGAACTGATTATGCAAGCTTAACTTCTACTGGAGCTGAGACCTGAGTTACTTCAGCTTTCCTGTCTTGTCTGGAGTTATAACCAGTCCAGTTTTCACAAAGTGAATAATACTAATGAACACCATCATTATTCTATTGAAGCTATGACATCAGTTCTTGTAGCTACCACTAAACTGACAGGAGTAATTCCAGTTTTCTTGTTTACAGTCACTCAATGCTATATAAGTAACAATAAATAGGAAGCTGTGATTAGACCTGTTGTTGGCACCTATAAAAGCAACAACAGTGGCTTCAGCTTTAATGATGTTACTATTATAACTTTGGCGATTTAGAGGAAGTGATGTCACACACAGAGGGGAAGTGATATCAGTACACCTTTCAGTGTACTGCAGACATTACTTAATGGCTTGCAAAATCCCTTGGCCCCTGGCTACAGCAACTTTTTAGCTTCTTACTTTACCTAATTCAAGCTTTCTTTTTTCCTCCATTCTGTCCAACTTTTGTCTTCATCAGGCAACTGAAGGGTTTTGTCCTATTACAACTTGGCACTGAATAGCTCCCCAGCCCCAGTACGGGATCTTAAGGATAACATTCTAAACTGCATTGGTGTAATGGTGTACAAAACCCCTTTGTTGACTGAATCCAATGCATGAACTATTCAACCTTTTTTTATTTTTTTACAAATGAAATAACCAAGGTCACAGTTTAGTCCCAAAATTCCCATACATACAAAGATTTTTCTTCAAGATATAACTTAAACTTACAGCATACCTCTACTCTTTGATCTAAACACTTTAACTGAAGGCACTAGCTTCTTTTTGTGGAAGGAACTGCATGATATGTTACAAACCTGATATTTCCTATGTTATAGCTAGATAGAATTACGCTCTCAACTATGAACCATAATAAATGAAGCCATATCAGAAAGTCCAAGGGTCCAGAAATACTCCTTCTAAGACTTTTACATGTTCCAACCCTACATTGAAAATTTTCATTCAAGAAAAATCTTATAGTAAAAATTTACATTCAAGGAAAACCTTAGTCTCTGTTTTTCTTTAGTTCTCTAAAAAGAAGTAACAATTTCAATAAGCTTATTTTTTACAAATGGAATATAGCACTTAAACAGGTAACATTTTTCTGCTCGGTTGAAGGGAATGCAATTGGAACAGTGCTTAGACATATAAGTACCTGAAGTAAGCAATAATTCCTTCTAACACACAAGTAACAGCACAAAATGGGTCCAGGATATGAATATGGACTTGAAAAGAATCCATAATACAGACCACACTATGGTAACAGAATTATGGATATCCTAATGGCAGAGACAACAACCTTGTCAAATTGGAACACTGTGCAATATATAACCTACTCACTACTTATTAGAATAAATTGACTCGCAAGATGCTTAAAGCTGACAAGTGGTTAAAGTGCCTATATCGATATGAGAAAATATGGGAAATTCATTGCTGCCAAATTCTACATATCACATTTGTAAAGATCCCAAGTGGGAAATATGACATCTTCAACCTAGTGTTAAGCCTGTCAATGAAGTGGAATTAAGCAACATAAAATCAATTGAGAAGATTCTTTGTTTTCTATTATAGGTATGATTACGTACACCAAGGAAGAAGAGCACCCAAGAAAAAACATCAGAAAATGCTGTAAAAGTTAATGACGTTTTTGCCACCTGTTCTAACCTCCAAGCAGGAAGCAAGATTTCTTGATGTTTCTTCAAGATACAACACACCTCCTGTTCTGGTATGAATATAAGGACCCAGGAGTTAGTGACTCATGTTCCCCTTTGAATTCTGCAACCCTCAAAATCTTGGAAAAACAACCACGAAAAACATTTAATTCTCAGAAATACATTTATGGGTGAGACAACAACCATTCCCTTGTTTGACCTTTACTTTTTCATTCAGTGTAGAAATCTATTAAGCATCTACTGTAGACTCTACAGTTTCATGAAACCTCCTTGAAGCTAAATTTCTATCTAGTTTTATTGTAGGCAAATATTTTTAGCATTATGTTTTGAGGATTGACTACTGACCCTTGTCTTTGCAACAGATATAAAACAGATACTTGTCACTATAGATCTTGAAGTGCACTATTCGTAAGTTTATAAAAATTTCTGCAATTTTTTTCCAATTGCTAGTCGAATTTTCCTCAGCTTTAAGTAATGGAATTATTAAAAACCCATGTCAGTATGTACTCAGAAGACTTGTTGTGCTGGCACAACCTACAGTATAATACAAATGAAAGTCTTTGTATCATGCATGTTAATTTTATTTCTTTACCTAAAATACCTCTTTGTTTTGTTACAGAGGCTATTGTTAATTTTGTTGAATAAAGCCTTATTCATTGTACTTTATCAGTTGTCTCATTATACCACAAGACATCACAATTTATTCAACAAAAGCCACTGCAGCATGGAGAGGATTGCCAAGCCGGATAAGTTTGACATCACTGCAAACATTCAACTGAGCAGTAAGAAGTAAAAGCTTTAGCTAAAAGGTTTCATCTACTTCTTGATCAACACAACTGAGAACCACAATTCAGACAAACTCGAAATACTTTTCATCCACATCAGTCCAAACGTAGTGGATATTATTCAAGACATTACAGACCATTTGAAGTAACTATGAATTAGCTCAGTGCAGCATAGCTTAAACCACCAAATGAAGTTTATGCATGGCATCTCCTGTCCATAAGGCATAAAAACTGCATTTTCCGACCCCATTGCTGCATCTGCCAGTCACCCTGGCCATGATGCATGTTATGGATCCTCCTGATACATAAGCTGCATCCCACTGCACCAAGGGATCCAGTGCCTCAGTCTGTTACTTCTGTGGACTCTATATGCAACAGGTGCAGAGGAGGTGGACATTAGAGAAAAGTTTGTCATTCCAAATTAGCCTTCAAAGCCACACCTTCAATTACCAATGCTTATTCATTATTCTTCACACTTGTTGCATCCAACCATGCAGCAATTACTCATAGTTTGACTACAGTCACTATCAGAATCAAAGGTCATGATATTAAAGCTCTTGTTGAAATGGGGAGGTCAGATAACTTCATCAGTATAAAGTTGGCCACCTTACTCCATACCAAAGTGCATCCAAGATCAAACACTGTCTCTACGGCATCCTCTAGCTTCTCTGCAGAAGTGAAAGGTTACTATGCATCTAATATTAAAATTCAGGACCAAAAGTACAAGAACATTGAATTTTCCATCCTCTCCGACCTCTGCCTGGTCGTCATCCTTGGACTGCCTTTCCAGAGGAAACATGAAGATGATGTTCTGGCATATGGTGGAGATGAACCAGGATTCGTCGTCTATGGTCTCACTCAAATCAAAGTCGCCAAACCAAAGCTGTTCAGCACCCTGACTCCTGACTCTCCTATTGCAACTAAGGCTCGGCAGGCGAAAAGTTCATAAATGACAAGGTCAGTCTTTTGTAGGAGTATGTAATCAAACCAAACTATTGTCTGTGGCATGCTGAAGTAGTAGTGACTCACAATGAAACCATGAGGAAGCATATGGTGGTGGACTTTTCACAAACAATCGATAGATTTACCCAGGCAGACATCTACCTTCTCCTGAACATCACCGAGCAGGTAAAAAAAGATAGGCAATAACAAGATCCTCAGTGTCATTGATCTCTCCTGTGCCTACAATCAAGTAGAAATAGATACTGCTGAAAGACCTTAGACTGCTACACCAATTCAAGTGGATCCCAATGGCTATAAATAATGTTGCAGCAGCTTTTCAACGAGTGATGAATAACATTATATCAGACCACATTCTTAAGGAATTAAATGCATATCTCGACGATCTTAAAATCTGTGGTGCTATTAGGGAAGAACACAATGAAAACCTGAGTCACTCTTAGTAGATAGCTAGTGCAATAGTGCAATGGCATTCAGCAAATCTAAATGCTCCAAATGCCAGTTCAAGTTGACATCAGGCAATATCCTGGGGTACTCTGTTACCCAGGAGCAGTTTAAACCAGACCCCAATTGCCTCTGCAGAAATTTCCAGTGCCATGTGACAAGTCTCTGACAAATCATTGGTTTATTTGCCTTTTATGCCAAATAGATCCAAGGATACTACATAAAGGGCCACCCACTTGTGTGGGTAACAATGTTTGTAACAACATTTTCCATATGCTTAGAGTGGTGCATTAATATAGATCATCAGAAAGATATATATTGGCCTGTGGTTGACGTCATTAAGGACGATGTTCCATTCTCTATTGAGACATGTATGCAATTAAACTATTGTAGCCATGTAAACTCAAAATGGTCACCCAGTAGCCTTTATCTCTCGACCGATGGATAACAATGAAAAGGGGCCTCATATCGTCAAAAAAAAAAAAAAAAAAAAAAAAACATATGCCATCGTTTAATCCATCAGAAATTAAAAATACTTCCTAACTAGCCACTTCAGTTTACTTACCAATCAATGTATTGTGGTCTTCATGTTTAAAAAAAGAGTGGCCAACCAAATCCAGCATGAAAAGATTCTACATTCGAGTTGTCACCACACACAATCAAGTTCAGGCTGTGCCGTGATAACATCCCTGCTGTAACACTATGTCATGCCTCTTGCATCACCATGTCACATTCGGTTCTGGGACATCTGCACCTTTCTCTCATCCATCAGGATACCTGTACTTCACTTTATACATTGCAAGGATCTACCTTGCTTTGTGGGTGATGTGAGCCATATTATTATAGATCCCTAGCAAGAAAACTTATCAAAGTTATGTTTCCATTCGAGAGAATTAATATGGATTTTATAGAACACTTCCAACTAGAACGAACAGCAACCCGTAGATTTTCAATATTACTGATAAATACTCCAGTGTTCCATTGGCCTATCTTTGACATGAAATGAGCACTGCTGCGGCGATAAATTGTCTTGTACTCCTTTTCTTGATTTTCAGTGTGCCGATACACACTCTGATCAAGGTGCAGCATTTATGACTGTGGAACTTCTGATGTTTCTCATAACCTTAGTAATCTGAACGAGCCATATGGCACACTATTCCCTGCTGGGTAATGCACAGTGTAAACTATATGACAAAATCATTTGCCGCACCATCACTCTGGACTCCAAGTGTGGGAAACTAAGCAAGGCACAGTAGGTGCTGCACTCCATTAGGCCACTGATATGCACAGCAGCAAAAGACACTCCACAAGAGGCTGTTGAGCTATGCTAGATGATTGCAAATGGACCCTTACTACCGTATGTACCATATGGCACACTAGCCCTTGCTGGGTAACGCACAGTGGAAATTATGTTATTATTATTAGCTAAGCTACAAACCTAGTTGAAAAAGCAGGATGCTATAAGCCCAAGGGCTGCAATAGGGAAAATAGCCCAGTGAGGAAAGGAAACAAGGAAAAATAAAATATTTTAAGAACAGTAACATTGAAATAAACATTCCCTATATAAACTATAAAAAAACTCTAACAAAACCAGAGGAAGAGAAATAATAGTGTGCCCGAGTGTACCCTGAAGTAAGAGAACTCTAACCCAAGACAGTGGAAGGCCATGGTACAGAGGCTATAGCACTACCAAGACTAGAGAACAATGGTTTGATTTTGGAGTGTCCTCATAGAAGAGCTGCTTACCATAGCTAAAGAGTCTCTTCTACCCTTACCAAGAGGAAAGTAGCCACTGAACAATTACAGTGTAGTACTTAACCCCTTGAGAGAAAAAGAATTTTTTGGTAATTTCAGTGTTGTCAGGTGTATGAGGATAGAGGAGTATATGGAAAGAATAGGCCAGACTATTTGGCGTATGTGTAGGCAAAGGGAAAATGAACCGTACCCAGAGAGAAGGATCCAATGTAGTACTGTCTGGCCAGTCATTGGACCCCCATAACTCTCTAGCGGTAGTATCTCAATAGGTGGAATGGACCCCCATAACTCTCTAGCGGTAGTATTTCAATAGGTGGCTGGTGCCATGTCCAACCTACTACTTATTATATAACAAAATCATTTGGCGCACCATCACTCTGGCCTCCGAGTGTGGGAAACTAAGCAATGCGCAGTAGATGTCACTTCTGCCAGATGCTCTGCCCTCCATTAGGTCACTGATCTGCACAGCAGCAATAGACACTTTACAAGATGCTATTCAGCTATGCTAGAGAGATTGCAAATGGACCCTTGCTACTGTCAATGCTGACTTCACCCGGGACTATGCCTCTGAGATACCACTCTTGCAGATTGGAGTTTGACTCACTTGCCAAGCTAAATACTCGCTTCACCTATGTTAGAATCCTTGGTGTCTAGGTTGACGTTGTATGTTCACATGACTTGGCACCACTCGGTCATTGGGACTTAGGGTTGAAGAAAATCATGATTTTTTCTTAAAAAAAAAGAAAAAAGAAAAAAAAATATTTATATTAGTGAGGTCATGACGATATGAATGGAGTAATTTGATTGATATACCTGAAGCTGAGGAAGACCTTGATGTGCTCATGAATGAATACAGTGTATTTGAAGTCGAACCTATCATAAAAAATCTAGAGATGGAAAACCCCTGGATACGATGGAATAACTGCTGAGATGATATTGGCCGAAAATGGAATGACTCCCAGAATACTTACAAGATTATTTTGTAGAATGTGGCGTGAAAGAACAAAACCTGATGAATGGGAGCTAGGAGTATTGGTGAAATGGAAAAAAAGAGATTTGACTGATTGCAATGATTACAGAGGCATCACACTAATGTCAGTTGTCATAAAAATATATAGTATGCTCATTCTAAAGACACTAGAGAGAAAGACAGATGAAAATCCGAGAGATGAACAAGCAGGATTTAAAAAATATAGAAGTTGTACTGACCAAATTTCAATTCTAAGGTTTGTGATACCTCAATGTGTAGAATATAGAAATCCACTTTTGATGGCATTTTTGGACTATGAAAAAGCATTTGATAGTGTGCACCGGCCAATTTTGTGGAAAATCTTGCATTATTATGGAGTTCCTCTTAAATATGTAAATTTGATTAAGTATGTTCTTGGGCATAGTAAGTACAAAGTTAATGTTAGTGGAGTCCTATCGAATGAGTTTCCAAGGAACAGTGGAGTACTCCAATGGAATGTGTTGACAACTATGTTGTTTAACCTCCTCATGGATTTTGTAATACATAGAACATTTGGGGATAGTGGAGAAGGATTGCACTGGATTGGTAACAGGAAATTAGCTGACCTAGAGTATGGTGATGACGCTGTCCTTATTAGCAGAACACACCCAGGGCTTGCTTACCAAAATTTGTGGATGTGTGTACTGTATTAGCAACGAAATTTGTAATTCCTATTAAGGCTGTTTAAAAAATCAAGACCTTTATAATTTCTATAATTGCAACAACAACTTCAATTTTTAAAAACATCCAAGTGTACCCAAAGAGTTATAGCTATTAACTAGGATATTTGTTCATTTGTTGTAATACTTAAAAGTAGTAACTAGTTTTGGAGGTTTTCGTTTTCCAAGGCAAATAAAATCTCTGACAGTATGTTTCATTTTGATATAAACAATGATTTTTTACTCTGATTTAAATTGATTTAAATCACTTGATTTAAATAATTTGATATAAATCAAACCAACCCTGTTAGGACCAAACATCAAAACAAATGTAGCTGACAACGGCTCCATTGGGCTTCAAACACAAACAAAGAATTACACCACTCTAGAAAGCCAACTCAGCTAGTGTTCTGAATCCAGTATGGACAATCAAAGGTTCTCCAAGAAGCCAACTTAGTTAGTATTCTGAACCCAATATGTACTTAAAAAAGGTTCCCCAAGCTTATCACCAGAGCTGTTGAATCTGGAACATGAATGCAACCGTCCAAGAAAGCCAGTCATGCTCCTCAACCTATGACTATTAAATCATTGACTATTTTGGGATGTCCTTGTGCCTAATTTTTTCTAAACGAAAGGGAAAATGTGATGATAATGTATGTTCTGTATCATCCATGTTGTCCATTTGCTTGTTTCCTTCCCTAAAATATCTCTATTGTTTTCTTCTAGGAACTATTGTTAATTTTGTTCCATAAAGTATTATTCTGTGGATATTGTCAGCTGGCTTATTAGCCACGGGGCATAACACATCCAGAAGGTAGTGAGGGGTCCACAATATAATGCTTCCTAGGTCAACTGGGTTTAGTATAATTTTACACAGTAACAGCCTTGTCCATTTTACAGTAAGTGAGATTCGAGTTTATCAAATGGCAGACTTTCCTGTCAGTGCTAAAGCAATCTCAAATGTCATCGATACTTCTTCCATACACTATACCCTAATCTTCTCTTCCAACAGAATTTGACAATTTGACATTTGCTTTAACCACGTTGTTACCCATGACCAACCATGGTCACACTTGTTATAAAACCTTCAACATATATTAACATTACCCTACTCTGTGAGAATAATACTATATAATGAGTAAATGAATTATGGCTTTAAGATCAGATTATATAGACAGTAATTTGGAAAAAAATTAGGACCAGTTTACAAGGAATTTAATAAAAGATGCAGAGGTGCCCTGTTTACTTAGGCTCAAATAAAAGCATAGTCAAATTACAACCTAAGGCTCCTTCCACACGACAAGCTTTGCTCGGAGAACTTTGTTTTAGGTGACGTTAGAAGCGTAGAAGCAGCAAGCAAAGTTTGAGCTGCGCTTGTTGGTTGTTAAAGACTGGGAAGATGTCATTGCTTGATTGCCTGACGGAATAAGTCACGTTTTTCACCAATGTCAATGATATATAATTTTCTATCCTTTACTTTCAAGTTTGAGCATGTCCAAGTTCTATTGGTCTCGTGAGGCAACTTTAAACGTGGTAGTTGTATAAACAACACCCTTTCAGCATTTGGGATGTGAGAGCCAATGTTTATAGAGATTGTGATGCAAATTTTTGTGTGGGCTGCCTATGCAAGAGCCCGTGTTCCAACTTTATGTTAGTGCAATGAATAATGAATAATGAGTTGCTGCAATTTCTAAAAGAACTCTGGGAACTAATGATAATATTATTGAAGATAAGGTGAAGCGAAAACTAGGCAAGTTTCAGGTATAATTCTACATAAACACTGCTTGGGAATCCTTGTAATGTGTACTGAAGTTCTGTATAGTTGTATCCTGCTTAGTGATTGTATGTTCCAGTTTCGAGATAAGATTGTAAAACGTAATTGGATCCATTCTCATGTAATTTATGAAATCTAGTTCTGATTCACTTTAGAACTTCTGTAGTATTATATACATGACTTCCCAAATTTTGTGGCCTTTGCAAACACTCCAGGCACCAAATATTCTTCTTCCTCTTTTTTAGCATGTACAACAATAACAATACACGAGAATTTTCTTTTCATATGTATGAATGCTCATTTTCTTGTTCCTCATACAACAATCACTCTCTCTGCTGCCACCAGGCTCTCGCTGCTCAACTGTCATCGTTTGGACGCAAGGATAAATGCCTTTACCCAACTTTGTTCACCTAACACTGTTCTGTCGTGTGGACGGAGCTTAAAAGCCTCCATTACGCAAGACCTCTTAATCTTCTGGTGCATTATTTAACTATTTTTAAAGAAAGTTCAAGTAAAAGAGAAACGCTTCAATCTCTTATGTAGCTGAAAAATGTACATAAGTTGCCTTTCCCCAATCACTAAGAGTACAAAGAATAACATTTCATTCATAAAATTTTTATATGATAGAGGGGTTTGTAATCCACTTTTCTAAGGTAACATTTAATAATTTCCAACTTTTAATTAAAAAGTTTATCCTACTGTATCAACTAGAACATAAGAAATTAAATATCATTGTTAAAGGTAATAAAATATTCATCCACTACCGACCAATATGGTCAGGATTAAAAACTTTCAGTTATAAAGTCAACTTGGACAAGAAACTATTATCTGGTATATATACCTGAAAAACATGTAAAACAAGTTTGTGTTATTATGTGACCAACTAGGATCTTTTACTATGTAAGTCAACAACATTGAAAAGAGAGACAAAACATCTGAAAGTTACTGTACTTCTTTTTAGATTTATAACTATGCCTGGCAGTTTTACTACATATATCTAAAAACACAGAGTAATGCTACATGCAAAAAGCCTTAAGTAATAAAAAAGCCATGAACTATTTTGTAGAAAAGGTGTATTGATTACACGTTTCCTTCAAATTAGTAGTGCTCAATGCAATATACAACAAGCAATAAAGTGTACACACTTACCTATATTATACAATTGGGCAAACTTAAAGACTTCCATCACTACCTGTTATGGAACTAGGAACTATGCTCTGAAACTACAGTACAGCACATACATCAAGAAAAATATTATTTTCAGTTTTTGGGTTATAACAATGAAGATAATTATCCTATGACCAAATGTTTACACTTGGTAACCATTTGAGTTATACAGGCATAAAAATTAAATTTGACCCTAAGTTTGTTCTTTATTGTGCATTTATTAGTTTAAGGTGATCATTGTACTCAATTATTTTGTATAGCTAAATTGACTTTTTCAAACAAATTCACCACTCGCATAAAGTCCACAATTGAACTGAAAATCTCTGAAAAAACTAAGCACAAAAGTCCTTACTTCACTTTTCATGTTTCTTGGAAGGAGACTGTGCAAGATTGACAAGGTTAAAATTAGTAAAATTTTTAAAGGATTTCTGAGTTTTCATGATAGTAATGTTTTGTTTCATAAAATACTAGACTGGCTACCATAAAACTATCACTCATACATAACCCATATTGCTATTTTGGAAGGAAATTTTAGCTTCATGTAAGTGGACGAGTCATTGAAAGAGAAAATAAGATATTTATGCATATGTAGCTGTTGCGTCAATAAGGAAAAGATTCTTACCGTACTGTAAGTTATATGTCAGACTAGATTTCTCTAATAACAGCAACACTCCTCATAAAAGGGATTCATATATTGAAAAAAAGGGATTCATATATTGAAGAACTAAAACAGAGAGCTATGAGGAATGGTAAAAGGTGTTATGGAATAGTCTGCCCCAAATTTCAGTTTTTCCACAGATTTGGTAGCAAATGATAATCTTAACGAATTCCAGCGCTTATCACACATTAATATACCCAGGAGAACATGGAAATTATTTACTTATGTCAAAGGAGCAAAATCTAATAAACGACAATCTTGAGTGCAAGATCCAGAGTGAGACCCCCATTTAAGGTGTATAGAATTGTCTCGCAAGGCTCTCCAATCTGCTGACAATCTTACACCTCTAAGTATATGTTGTATAACCACCACGAGTCATACAGAAAAGTCCAAGGTTCCTGTAGAATCTCTGAAAGTGCAGTTGGTGTAGAGGTTTCTCTCACGTGGGTATCTTCCTGGGATTGGCATGCCTTACTTATAGCGTATAGGGTGTCCATACGTTGACTGGTGCAAGTTCTAGTGAAAACAGGAGTATTGAGCAGGCAAAGCACAGAACCTTGAGCCAAAATATTTTTCATGACAGATCAAGTGTTAGTATTTTCTCGAAGTCACATAAATATAGAAGTGCCATTCCTTGAGGTTTAGGACTAAATAATGAACGGAGATTAAGAGTTTTCCTTCTCAAAGCAATTTTTGGAAGAAACTTGTTCAACTTGCTAAGGCTGAAGACAGGCCAAGAACCTTATGTTGCTTTGTGGATTAGAAAAAGGATACTGTAAAAGAGGGTAATTTATCCAGCAACTTCTCTCTGTCTTGCTTCTCCAGCATGACCTTCACCTTGTTATCCAAGAATGGAAACCACACAGGGTTCTAACTCAACTCTAGGCTTCAAAAACTGATGCAATCTGTAGGGATGTCTCTAGAAATGGAATGATGGCTGTCTCTAACAACTTTCTTAACCCTAGGCTCTAACCTTAACCGTTGCCATGATCTCCAGAATTTCTGAAGATTAGGGACGCAAGATAGAAATTGGTTAATGAGTAAAAACAGTTCTTATTTCCTGAAACGGCTTTTGGGAGGGTGCTTTGCTATACAATGATCTTGCTTTTCTATCCTAAAGGGTGATTATTATCTCCTTGCTGGGGTCATCGTGGTGGGAATATAAGGGAATGATACACTGACTGCTGCTCTTGGAATAAACATTTAGCTACTTGCTTCTGTGTACAAAGACTGGTTTGGTAACTGATTCTTCCTGGAAGGTGTCGTCAGGCACTGTGTCCTGAAAGGGGTCAACAATCATAAAGGTTCCTCATGAATGCCTTGATAGGTATCAAGCTCGACTTGCTTTGGGGTTCCCAGACAGGGATGTTGTTATTAGTCCGTAATTTCAGATACCCAAAAAAAAAAACAAGTGGTTCAAGTAGTCCTTCATTGCTAAAACTCCCTTTATCACATTGGCGAGGAATACTACACCATATGTAAATAGAAAATCACATACCATCCAGCTGTACCTAACAAATGACCTAACCCAAGGTTCTAACCTTAACGGTAGCAATGATCTTCAGAATTTCTGGAGACTAGCCCCACAGGATTAAAATTAATCGGGGAGTAAGAACTGTCCCAATTTCCTGCAAATTATCAGAGCTTTGAAAGATCATAATGAATACTACAAGCAAAACTTCCTAAATGCCAACCCAGACAAAACACAGGTATGTGCTTTCCATCTTAAAAATTATTAGGCAAAAAGGGAGTTGAACATCTCATGGAATGATAAGAAATGGAAGAGTTATAGCTTCTTTGTCTATTTATGCATTACAATAGACCAAACACTATCTTTTAGAAAGAATGTAAGGAAAGGAAAGTAGTTACCAGAAATAACCTCCTTAGCAAACTTTCCCATTCAAATTGAGGAACAAATCCTGAAACCCCAAGACAAACAGCTCTGACATTCAACTACTCCACTGCCAAATACTGCTCACCAGTCTGGGAGAGGTCATGACATTTTCATAAAGTGGACGCCAAACTCAATCAACCATGTCGCCTTAATACCAACAACCCTTCCAGTACTCTATAGGTTAGCAGGCATTGTACAATCAAATATCCACCGAACAGCCCATTCAAAGGCCCTAAAATGTAAACAAGAGCATGATGAAAGGTACCCACTCAGTGATCACTGGCCGGTTATACAAAGATTGAAATCCCACAAGAGCATCATAACCACCACTAGTCCCAAGCCCACGGAGTCAGCCATTTACACCCTGGAACTTTTGGTAGGCTACTTTGCCATGCATCAATCTCCCTTTTCTAGCTGAAAGGATGATTGGTATTTCCTTGTTCAAGTCATCCTGGTAAGAGTATAAGTGAATGATTTACTGCTTGATATTCCAGCAATAACAGATTTTTCATGGAATATGCAAGGTGCTGTGTCATGAAAGGGGTCAAGGATTCCATAGGTTCCTGGATAACAGGCAAGCTCAATTTAATAGGGAGTTCTCAGACAGGGAAGCTGAAATAAGTTCATTATGTCAGATATAAAAAAAATCTCTTTTCATCATATTGGTAAGGGATACTGCACCATAAGTAATTAGAAAATCAAATATCAGCCAAGAGATATCAATATCTTTTTCCTGGAGCCATCTTGATTTGAATAGAAGGGAATGATCTCTTGGTTGGTGTTTCTGAAATGTTACCTGTTTGCTTCTCAAGTATGAACTCAGGTTGGATACTGATTCCCTCAGGGATGATCTTCCAGGTTTCTCACGACTGCTTTGGTTGCAAGTGAGAATAAATTGCTGGAGAGTTTCTAAAATAAGAAACAGGAACAGATTCATAATGTCAGATCCCCCCAAAATATGACAAGAGGTCTTGGAAATCATGCCTTAGAAGTCATCTCAGAGATTCCTATTTTCATCACAACACTTCTAAGGAAGATTCAGAAATTAAGCTCAACCATGAACTATCACCATTCTTTTGTTCTTCCCAATTTTCCCCTAAAAGGTGGCCCCATCTTTCATTAACAAACTGAATGACACAGGACTATTCAAGGGACTTGAGAAACACTCAACTGCATAAATATTAGCAACTTTATAAGTAAGAATTATTATTATTATTATTATTATTATTATTATAATTATTATTATTATTATTATTAAATAAGCTACAACCCTAGTTTGGAAAACTGTATACACTTCTACTGTCATAAAGTTCACTGAGGAGAGGGGGAGAAAATAAAAACTTGAAAACAAGGAACCCAATGATTGTCAAAGGCTGGCACCACTGAGTAAAGTATTGCTGGATTTAGTATATCTTCATCAACCTATGGCTAAATGGAGGGGAAGATGTGGACTGGGTATTGTTTTTTGTATCTCTTGCTGAAACTTCCATAAGTCCATTCAGCTTATGTGTAATAGACTTTCACAAGGTCTGACAAAGGTTGGGTGGTCGTTGGCAGGGTCAGTCTTGGAGTCCTCATATAAACCAAGGCCAATAGAATAACAGGTCAACCCACGCGCAGCTTTCGCTCGGATGGCCGTTATTAATGTGACGTCAGCAGGTTCGACACCTGAGACACGTGACCAGACGCACCGTCAAAAAGCCCCCAAGGCAATAGAAAGCCCCTGTCCGGAGAGACGCTCCGGGCAATCTAAAGAAGAGCACGTGTCCTCTTTCTCACATTTTCTTTCTCTCCTCTGTCTCTCTCTGACTGCTTGTCCATAATCTCATTTAATTATATTATTATTATTATTATTATTATTATTATTATTATTATTATTATTATTATTATACTTTTGATATTAATATAAAATAAATATAATAATAATAATAACAACAGCCACCACCAACAACAACAACTATAATAATATCAGGAGTATTACAATAATAATGATAATAATAATAATAATGATAATAATAGTGATAATAATAATAATAATAAATTGCTATGATTATTATTATTCTTTGACTCTTGATACCATTATTACTATTATCATAATTATACTCCTTATATTATTATTATATTGTTTTTATTATTATGGTTATCATTATTATTAGTATTATTATTATTAATTATTACCGTTATCATATATGATGGAGGCGATTTATAATTATACAATGGTGACCTCTCAATAATCATATTTAGAAATTTAAGAAAAAAATGTGCTAAGGTGCAAAATTGACCAGACGAGAAAATTTGTGATCTAATTCATTTCATAATATTTTAGATTTCTTTTAAAAGCGGATTTTTCGAAATGCTTGCTGCATATCCGCTGCGTCATGGGGTTCAAATTACCCTTCCTCCCGCACAGCTGCATCCATTCGTCTTGTGATTCTTTATCTTTCGGAAACCGATGATAATTATAAATTGATTTTCTCATGGAATAATTTGTACAGTCACGCACTGCGCAACTAGGCATCGTGACAAGTTGGTGCGAGTTAAAATTCTGTAGGCCTTGGGACCAATATGACCTTGAGACAGATTGAGTCGGAGAGAGATGGATGTCTGACCTCCTGGGCTGCTCATTAAAGACTGACCATAGGTTCAGCCGGGGACCTCTTTTGAACCTGTTGACACCACGGATGCGCAAACGACAAAAATTTCAAGCGGCCGTGGGTTGACCTGTTATTCTATTGGCCTTGATATAAACTATCTCTATTTGGCATCTGGAATGTTGGCGAGTGTCAGGAGCAACTGCAACAATAGCCAAAGTATAGAGTATGCTGTTGTGCTTAACTAAACATATATCTGAATATGAGCTACCAGAAAATAATATTGAAGGCAAAATCGACTTATACATAGTCTTTATAGATCTTATCAGAGCCTTTAATACGATACCCCATGAGCTCCTCTGGAATATACTTATATATATTCCTAACAAATCTCCCAATATACTTCAGCTCTTTCATTGCAATGGGGCAGCAAAAGTTATTACTGGCAGCTTGGAATCCTCATCCTTCCCGATAGAAAGGGGGATTAAAACATTCATCTCCTCAACAATTACTTTATTGCAGGAAACCCTCATGGATGAAGATGAAGCCCAAATAGAATTCTGAATGGATGGTTAGCCTGTTCAACATAAGACGGTTACATGCCCATACAAAAACATTTACTTGCATAGCCTAGTTGACCTGCAATATGCTGGTGATGGTCCCATTTTGGCCCACAACCCAGAGTTAATGCAACACATATTAAGACACCATATTTGTAATGCAGATATCCAGGCTGAAAGATAAATACAAAACTAACGGAAGCCATAGCACAAGAAACTATACCATACCAAAATCTTCCCATACTCACAGGAGAAGTTCCAGATTTCTCTGACCTATCAAACCCTGTAATTCATTTTGTGGTTTCGCAGCTGTATCTTAGACACTACCACAAGCGCAGTCACCGTCCAAGTCTCCTGTGGCTGGTTTTCTAGTCATAGCACCATAAGTAGGGTTGTGATCCAACGCTCCTGTGGTAAGAATTTTGGTTCATACAGTGTTACAACTACTCTCGTAAATCCAGGCACCAAATGAATCATGGTCTTGTCCTCCTGTGACTGGCATGCCTCCTTAGGCACTGCTACTGTTTCTATCATGAATTAAGGTACCTGTATAATTACTGTCTCCAGTGTCAATGGTCTGCCTGGTGGTTGTGTACCTGGTAGTGTTAATTTCCTGCATCAGGGTAGCTGAACAGTGCTCACCCTAAAGCTAGTTATGGTCCTGGCTGCAATCTTGGTCATGGCCTCCTCCTACATCATCATATTGCTTAAGATTTTTTATAATTCTGACCATTCCTTGCATTCAAATCTTCCCAAATTACACCATCCTGTATAATAAGTATGCAGTTTATTCCGATTGTGTTGCCTTTTCCGCCATAAGCCTCAATACTACATTACTGTTATGTATGTGACTTATAAGGAGTCGCAAGTTATGTGTAAAGCTTGTGTAACACTATAGCACTACACATATTAAGTGTAACATCATTGCATTCCTGCATGTATGACTTTATTTATGTAAGTGATTATAAATAATGTTGCAGATATACCTGTGTTAGGTTTTGTATAAACAACCTCAAGAAAAGTAGAACTCAAATATCCAATAAAAGGATAGGATTCTTTTATACATTTATACATGATTCTTGATTGGTTTTGTTTCAATTTATTGTGCTTTGTGTTGTTTACATGGCGTCAATCTGCAGAGTCATCTAGTAACATACCATGTAGTTTAAAATAAGAAGAAACGTCTTTTCTTCCACCAAGAAATCGGCAACCGGCTATGATGTGAAAAATGCCGTACTAACAATACCATACCCTTGCAGGTAAGTTCGGCAAAGCCACAGTTCTGATAGCATAACTAAATTGCACACACCACAAAACTGGCGACAGAATATGAGATGAAAAATGAAGTACTAACAATACCTTATCATTACAGGTAGGCACAGCAGAGTTCCAATAGCATTAATTACATTACACCCACCACAACTACAGTTTTCTAGAAGCTTCATTCCAGCTGTTAACAGGCTGTGGAATGATCATCCTAATCTGACGGTTGAATTGGTGGAACTTCAGAAGTTAAAACTTAATGCAAATGTTTTTCAGCTGTACAGGTTGAAATAGGCCTACATTCATAGCCTATATGTGGGTGATTTAATTTAATGTTGTTGCTGATGTTTATTAATTTTATATTAATTTCATTTATTGTTTTGCATATATACTGTAGATTATTTGTTATTTCTCTAGTTCCTTTCTGCACTTGGCTGCTTTCTCTGTTGGAGCCTTTGTGCTTGTAGCATCCTGTTTTTACAACTTGGGTTGTAGCCTGCTAGTAATAATAATAATAATAATAATAATAATAATAATAATAATACTGAAAGGATTCACTCCTGCAGTGGTCTTAGACCACAATTTTACCTATGACAAAGACAGTTTTTTAGACTTCCATTATGCTTAACCCTGTATCATCAATCAATGATGAATAAATTGCTAGACTCGGTACTCCTTTGAGAGACCTTAGAGTAGCTGGCTATGTACCTGTGCCTCTGCTGACACTGTGGATAGCCTGACCTGGGAATGAGACCATGACAGGCTGGATTTTGGGGGTCAGTCATCATGCTTAAACAGCAGTTGAGGTGGTATATAGGAGCCTGAGTCAATCTTTTTCCAGGTGCTGTTGCCTCAAATTCAATAGAAGTACTGCTGCATTAAATTCTTGATAATTGCTTCTGTAACTAGGCCATGCAACTGTCACATGGAGTAATGGAAGTATCTTGTGGTTGGACTGCGCCCAACTAAGCTGATGGAGAAGTATGGCCCATACCTGTTGCTTGACCATGATCTCCTCTAAAGAGTGCAGTCCCTGAAAGCTACCAAGAAAAAAAAATAAGATTTTGGTACTGAAGTCAAAGAAGAAGTTGTATGTAGAGAAACAGAATATGTTTCTGATTCCTCTACTACAGACGTCCATTTAAAGAAAGGATCCACTCAGTAGGAGTCAATCATAGCAAACCTAATAGATGAGCTTGGATGATCATATGTCTACAACACACGCTGCAGAACTAAATGGTAATGCATTGCATGTTTACTGGGCCATCTTCAAGGCAGTATGTTAAATGAAATGCAATGCTATGCGATACTGCAAATCAGAAATACAGTTTAGTGTAGTGTAAAGCAAATAATCAAGATTTGTTACAAATAATAAGGGAAAAGTTATTAATACATTTTGAGCAAAAAAGGTAAAAAAAAAGTAAACTTATAACAATCTCTCATAACTGGAAACGAACATAAATTAAGCCAAATTGATATAAAAATACAGGAGAATCTTAAAAGAAGCTTACCCAACAAGTGTTAACAACTACCAATTAACATGTAGGTAGGAATACCTGAATAGAAATACAAGACATAAACGTATTGTAAATATAGAGTAAGTAAAACTAAACTTAAATTTTGTATCCTGAAACTATCGATAAATACAGAAAAAGGTCATATTCAAGAAAATTAAATGAATTAATCTTCAATACCTAATAACACTTTTGGGATCTATTATCCCATCTTTACACCTTTTCCTTCCTTTCTAACTTTAAGGTCAACAGTTTGTAATAACATGAATAACATAAGTTTCAATTACCCCCACACAAAAAATGAACACGTAGGAAAACATTAGAAGTAGTACTAACCACTGCACAATAATCTGGTTACCTTAAGCACTGAAACTGGTGAAGATATCGCCCTATGAATACCTTTTAATTAAATTATTAATCACTTGAAAGGTCTTCGAGAGTTTTAAAGGTCCTCGTGAGCAGACGTGACAAGGATCAAGACAATGTCCTACAGATAAACCATGTATCATGAAATATGATTAGTGCATAAGACGCTCGCCCCCTTAGGGAGGGCATAGAAATGGATGAAGATGACTCAGCGATTAAATTTCTTATTCCTGATATGGATATTAATACTGTACCTGGCATTGTCATTCAGTTAGTTCTTACACTAGAGTTTTCCTAATTCAGCTCTATTTTACTAAGAATTATCGGTATAATTGTAGTGTATTACAGGGCAATGTAACCTAGGAAAAAAACTACTTTTTCTTATAGAAAAAATTACGCTCTCTTCGAAAATGACACTCGTGTCATGCCTTCCCTATTATTAGGCACAATACTACAGAGTATTCGAGAAGATTTATCCCAGTTGTGACAAGATTGTGGAATTATCTTTCTAATCAGGCAGTTAAATCAGTGTAACTTCAAATATTAAAATTCCTATAAAGGAATTTCTGCTAATCATGACTCATCTATTTTAAAATTGATATTGGTCTTAAAATATTTCAAATTTTTTCATGCATTACTTATTTATGGTTTATCTGCTATTCCACAATTTCCTTTCCTCATTGGGCTACTTTCCATCGACATTACAAACATGACTATGCTCAGGTGACCCCAGCATTTCCAAATTTAAAGACATATTGATCTGTAGCAACCAGTTGTTTGGAAGAACTTGACTCTCTGTTTAACTGAACTTTTCAACTACGCTAAGAACTTTAACCCAATCATAAAACATACTTCCCAAAGAGGGAACGTGAGGACTATGCACTCTTTATAAGATTTCTGAAGTAAAAATTATTCCTGGCATAAAACAAAGGGAATGTGGATCAAGATTACTCAAAAACAGTACCTATGCACAACAACACAGCAATTGTTAACATATCCGGGGCAACAGACTAGCTTATGTTCTGGTATACAACTGAGCAACTACTTTATCAATTACAGAAATAGGGGAAAAAATAAAAGATTGCTCCTCAGAGACAGCACATAGTTGCTCTCTTTTCTTAATCATAACACACACAACGTCTGATGCAGCCTCCTAAGCCCTTCTAGACTCAACTGTTCTTTAAATAAGGTCAGATAATCCAAAATTAAATTAAAATCTTGCAAATTTACTCCTATTTGCCCAAGTTACAAGTACCTGCCTTCTCTGGTGCAGGTAGGGTGACCTTGTACTCCCTTGGTTCCGGATGTGGTCTAGTTGCATATGTCTGACCTGCCACTATTGGCTTTTAGTTCAGCTTCATATCATCGAGAGATAGTAAATGTCTAAAACTAATTATCTGATCCGAACCTCATGTATGTAACTAGCAACTTAATCCCTTGAGGTCCACACGGCATAATTTGTTGGGTGAAAGTGACGTAATTTACATGCTGTAATTATCAGGTTTTTCTCTTTCTTCTATGATAATTTTTATACTGCTTTTTAAAAGTATGATTCATTGGAAGAATAACCCTGATGTCAACCGGCACGGTGCGCTGTAATGCAATTTAATGTTTTATTATGTTTATACATGTAGAAAATGCGGAGTGAAGTGAGGACTGAGGGTTGCGATGGTTACACAACTGGAGTGTCAAATGTCAATAAAGATTTTGAGGCTCTTCAAGAAGAGCTCGAACCTGTGAGTGCTGTGGATCATCAGATCCATACTAAATGGTGCATTAGAGCCGCTAGCTACTACTTGAAAAGTTAGTCTAGGGTTTGAAACAGGGCTTTTTAAACCTGAAATATTACCATGAATAAAAAACATTAAGTTAATACTATATTCAATAATTATTTCTATAAATAGCTTTTCAGTAATAGTGCTGTATAATGATTAAGAACAGGTCACTCAAAAGGGCAAAATCAGATAAAATATTTGAAACACGCAGTCTTGTTTTATTATAACTGCTGGATAATTATGAAAGGAGATTGCTTTTTTTTTAATTAATACTCTTATTAAATCAGAAATTATAGAGTTCAAGGTTAACAATGTCTAAAGTTGCTTATGGCCCACAAAATAGAAGCTGATTTTGACGTGACACAACTCGATCGATCGATCGATCGATCGATCGATCGAGAGAGAGAGAGAGAGAGAGAGAGAGAGAGAGAGAGAGAGAGAGAGAGAGTGAGTGTATGACATAATTTTTCCACAGGTGACCAAGGGTGAACAGACTCCACCCTGTTTGTGTTAACAGCGACAAAAGTTGTTAAGACTGGGATGAGCTAAAGGATAGTACAAGACTAAGAATAAATGTGGAGTCCATCAGGTAGTAATAAATACGAGCCTTGATTTTATGATCCGTCCCCCACGAATATCATTTATCAATATAAACAGAGAAAAATGTTGATACACAATTGCTCACTTATGGTGGGTGTTAAAGGGTTAAAAGGCATAAAAATCTAAAGACTATGTTCTCACGACAAGAGAAATCCCTCGAAGAATGATACAGATTGGGAAGAACAGGATATTGAATAAGCACTAAGAGAGGGAGAGGAGTGAGGGAAGCAGCAGAGAGAGAGAGAGAGAAGGAGGGATGGAGAGTAAGGAGAAAGAGGAGAGAGAGAGAGAGACAGATAGAGAGCAATGGGAAAGGAAAATCAGTTCTCTTAAATGACAGTAAATGTATAAATGTCATAGAGTCTAAGAAGATTATCGCATCAAGGAAAGTAAATGCCTATAAGTATGTGAAAAGAAAGTGAGGTGAGGCAACAGAGGTTTAATCTATGTGTGGTCAGTGTCACCAGATTATATATGGTTGAACAGAACTTAAAGGTGTGTAAGAATACTGGTGGGCAGTAGTACATCTGAAAGAGAGTGGTACAGTATACAATATCAACCCCACATAATCACTACATACATAATAATAATTTTGTTAAGAACTAATCTCAATCTCATTAAACTAACCATTATATTCATAAAAACTTGGGAATTCTTTTTTCAACCCCCTATTACCTAGCCTAAATACCAAAGTGCCTATGCAGTCTGTGACAGGCATGGGCGAGGGGTTCCCTCGGTTACCACATGCAATTAACCAGCTATCAAGGAATCAACTCTTTTTCCTCTTTGTAACCAATTGGGTCCATCATTAACTCTTATAATACCAACTCAGTTTCTGCATTATGTTCTTCAAAGCAATTTGGTACATAGGCTATCTATTCCAAAATCAGCCAAGACAACTTTTTACTCATATCCAACTTTAGTTTCCAGTCATTTACTAGATAACCCATTTTCAAAGCCTTAAATCAAGGCAGAGCTCAAGAGGCTGATATGCACAGTGTGGCGGAAGACAATTATATAGCCTTGGTTCTAGTAGACCTAAGGTGTGTTTTTTCAGTGGCGCCACCTATCGGGTCTTATGGGCACCACAGGGGAAGGGAAGATGGGAAAGAGAATGGGGGTTAATTTTTTTTTGTTAGAGGTCAGCGCCTTGGCTTCAATGATTAAAGCATGATGACTACCATGTAAGAATCCTTTAAATAATGCCGATTTTTCAGTTCACAATACTGTACAACCTATCTTGGAAAATTTTATGATTTTAGATAAATTATGGCCAATTGTTTTCACGCACTGTATCATAAAATAGTTCATTAGTGATGTACTAAATTTAAATAATTACAGACTCAAATAATTCATTCTGTTACTTTCAATTTTCCCTTTGGAATATTTCAAGAGTTATTCAAGTAAATATGACTAATATGCAGAATCGGTTAATTTAGATGCTTACAAGGTTATTGAAGACAACCATTCCCCGTCTAAATATTCAGCTGAATATTATATCTTTTTGTTAGAATTGATCCAAAATTATACAAATAATGCAATAAAATGAATTACATGAAAAATAATCTACAATCGACCATTTGGAATGATATTTGAATAGTTTCCTGACTGTATTAAACATTTCAGCTCCAAACTACATATGTAATTTCATTGATCATAATACTTATGATCGTTGACGACACAGAATTGTAATTTGTTTTTGGGAAAGCATAGGTGGAAACTGATAAAGATAATGCAACAAAGTTGGACACTCGTGTCTTATGACACTTGCAAAAGTACTTCATAATAATTGACTGCCAGTTAACTGATGATAATTTACACAACGATCATAAAAAAAATAGTACGCCTTATCGGGGTCAAATCTGTAAGAGAATCATGAAATACTGAACAAGAGGTTCAAGTGGCGTTTATGAACATCACTGTCATTTTTTATTCTTTGCAGTAAATAGGTACAGAGCTTAATAAGTACTTTTGCACATATCCTTGCTGGATTGCTGAAAAATTTAGCCAAAAAATTAAAATACCAGTATGGCCATTAGTAGCTCCTGTCATTTTGACCCTCCACATCCAAACTATTTTATAGGAAAACTTTTTAAACCTACATTAAATTATATGTTGCAGTCTTTAATTAGTTTGACTTTTCAAGGAAAACTTGATCCCATTTACCAAAACAATTTTTCAATATGTGTAGCAAGTATTACCGAAACGATTTTATCAGAGTTTCAAATCGAAATGGTCAAGATACTAGCGACAGAGAGGGAAGAATGGATGCTGGATGTATTGAGAGCAATATGGGAAGAGGAAATACAGTAATGCCTAAAGACTGGGAGGAGAGTCTAATGGTATCTGTATTTAAGCAGAAAGGTGACACAATGAAATGCAGTAACTATAGGGAAATTAAATAAGATTCGAAAGTGTTAGAGAGGGTAATAGATAAGAGATTGTAAAGATTGGGAAACAGCAGTATGGATTCATGAGGGGGAGAGGGTCTGTGGATGCCATCTTTATAGTAAGACAGCTACAGGAAAAGAGACTACAGAGAAACCAGAAGCTCTCTGTGCTTTCGTAGATTTAGAGAAGGCTTATGACAGACTACAAAGGGAGGGGTTCCGGAGAAGTTGGTTAGGATGGTAGAAATTATTTACAAAAGAACAAGGACAAAATTAATAACAACTGTTAAAGAAACAGAAACCTTTGAAGCTAGTGTTGGATTACATCGGGGGTCAGCAATAAGCCCGTTTTTATTTGTGTTGGTCTTGGATGTGTCAAGTGAAGGGATCAGAAACGAAGAGTTGTGGGAGTTACTATATGCAGATAATTGGGTGATTATGGCTGGGTCATCCTTGCCAAGATCCTTGGACATGATGTGGCGTACAATGCTAGTGGCATTTTTAAATCTATATCAGAAGCAGGTCTTCCTAATGCTATTTAACTTTTATAACATACTTAAGTTTCTGGTTTTAACTGAATATTCTTTTAATCTTTACTTATAATAAACGATATCGGCGTCAATGACCTTCGATGTCAGGATGCCAGAGAACTTCAAATCATTCATTCATTCATTACTGCGGAAAATGAGGAAGAATAACAGAGGAGAATGGTAGAGTGGCAAGAGACTTTTGGAAATGGGTGTTTTGGGGTTAATGTGGATAAGACTGAAGCCATGGTTAGCAATAAAGAAAGTAGGAACAGGATAGCCATACATGAAAGTAGAAGAAAGTAAGAACAGGATAGCCATACATGAAAGTAGAGGAACAGTTATATAACCGGTAGAACAATTTAGATACTTGGGATCTACTATAAATCAGGAGGGAGGATGTGAGGCTATAGTTGAGAATAGGATAAAAGCAGCATGGGGAAAGTGGAGGATTGGTTCAGGAGTGGTATGTGATAGGAAAATGCCAATCAAGGTAAAAGTCAAGATCTATAGCACAGTAATAAGACAAGTGTTAATGTATGGATCAGAAACTTGGGCTTTAAGACGAAAAGAGGAAGCAAAGCTTACGAGAACAGAGATGATAATGCTAAGGTGGATTATGGGAGTATCACTGTTTGAAAGATTGGAAAATGATGAAATAAAAAGAATAACAGGTGTAGTGAAGATTACCGAGATGATAAGCGTGTCACGATCGAGATGGTGTGGGCATGTGTTAAGGATGGATGGTGGGGAAGGAGAGAGGAGGGCTTGGGAAAATCTGTAAGGGGGAGAAGATCGAGAGGGAGGCAGAGAATTAGATGGCGAGATGAGGTGAAGGATGATATGAAGAGAAAATGTTTGGTGGAAGAGGATGCCTTTGATCGAAGGCATTGGAGGGGGCGCATCAAGCAAATGACCCCCTTAAAGTAGGGATAACAGTGGGAAAGAAGAAAAAGAAGATCAAGTATTACCAAAGCGATTTAATCAATATGCGTATCAAGTATGTATTTACATACAATTATGTCAGCATGAATCTGAGGGTTAAACCGAACCTGTAATCCCTGCTTTGACACAATTATATAAACTACCATTTTCCCAAATACCCATTACTTTTTATATGTATTTATCTATATCATTATTCACTTATAATTTCCCTTGATCCTCATGCTACCAAACTTACAAGTTTCTTAACATGTCCCTTCGTGTAAAGGTGGGTAAAACTGTCATTGGCGTGATCTGACAGACATTTATTTAATGACAAGCCTTCATCATATACTATCTATTCATTTTTCCCTGATCTCTGAGAACTCCCTTTCCTTCTACCTTATAAAATCTTATTTTGAAACTCAACTAAAAAAAAACTATACTGTTTTCTCATGGTTTAATCTTTTTTGCTTATAAAAAAATATTGTTTTTCATAATCTTAATTTTGGACAAAAACTAATCTATTTGCACTAGCCTTATCTGTGTCGGCACTTATCTGACATTTTCTCCATCTTCTTGGGTAAAATGGCAAAAAGAAAACTTTAACATTCCAATCCAGGATAATTTTGATGAGGACTTAGCAGCAAAGCAAGGAAAGGAATACAGTACAGTACCTTATTAAGATAAACACTATGGAGCTACAAAATTAATCATGTTCGGAAGATACAACCCCTTTATCAGACACAAAATACTTATATTGAATTTGTAAACAATTGTTACTGCATGTTCATCTTCAGGTGAACTTACAGTGTTCCATTGCAGTATTTACTATATAAGTAATGAAGTTCCTTCTCTATACTAGACATATAGCTATGTTAACAATTGCCATGCGCATTAGTATATCTGCATTATAGAAATATTCAAAATATAAAGTTCTTAAAAAAATTAGGTAACAGTACCAGTTAAATTTAAATGATTATTCACAATGCAAACAATAAAGTTATAGATTAATATAATGGAATTTTAATAAACGTATCTTATTTCTAAACTCACCTGATATTCATATTGCTTCTCTAGAGGCTTAATATATAGTAATCAACACTTACCAGTAAAATGTTCAATTTCCCTTCAGTAAATACAGGGATCTAGTAAACATTATAGCAGTAAGTGGCAAGAAGCCCAGAAATGACATGCCAGAGTTTCTTTGTTCTTTCATTTTCAAAGTTGAAATTATCCCTATCCTCTCGATACAATGAGTCCTTGGTGAGGAGGATTGGCATGTACTTACATGATTTTCATATTATGAACATCATGCTAGTATATAAATAAGAACTTTTATCATCAAAATTCCGTTTATTTCTGTGAACCTCCTCTGATGTTCATATTTCTGACTCCCACACTCTGTTGGAGGTGGGACACCAGTGAATGAAGAGACAAGATATTTCCAAGTTAAAGCAATATACTATGGTTAAGATATACTATCCTGATCTAGACTACTTCCAACAAATTATCACATATTATTGTTTGAAATACTGGACTCCGAACTGTTTATGAAACCTATTTGAAATACTAGACTGTAAAATGTCTCTAGTGATACTTTTTGATTTAAATGATAGTTTTGATCCTCTTCAAATCGTTTATAAAATTAGTACTTCATATACTCGTAGTTACGCAAATTATAAATTAACCAAACTCGAAAATAAACCCAGTCTCCTGCAGTCACTATGGAGCCTAGAGCCCAGCAATCTTTATAAGTAAACCAGGATTCTTTAAGACCAACTTGGTACGCCATTGAGCTACTGCTAAAACTCTTTCAAAATAAAGGTTTTTTTTACAAATATTAAGCTGCACTCCTAATATCATGTACCTTCACTTTCAACCCCTTTATCCAATTTGGATCTAATTCTTTGTGAGCTTCTGAGACCAAACTTTTAAGTAGAAGTATTTTTGATAGAAAAAAATATAAGGACATTACCTCTGATACCTGTTGTTTTGTCTAAATACTGAACGGCTCTTACTGGACAAACCCTGATTTCTGCTATGTTTTCATCCATACACAAAAGAAGGATGTGACAAAAATTAAGACAAATCCATAATTCTTAATTTTTAATAATTTTTAGCTCTGAAGGAAGTCAAAAGGGACCAAATAATCTTATGTTCCCCAAAGTCTACTTTGACAGTGCTTGTAGTTCTCTCAAGTCTTTAACTGACACTAATACCAAAAGAAAAAATGTTTTAGCCGTGAGATTTTTTCAGAAAGATTTTACAACAGTTAAAATTTCGGACCTTTAAGTACTGTAAAACTGCATCCAAATTCCAGAAAATTGACCTTACCACCGGAGGCATTTCAATACTAATCGATCTTAATATATCCACAATAATAACTGAAATAGACAAATGTAATCCCAGATGCTTGAGAACGAAATTGAGCATTAATATATGACCCTTAAAGGATGAAGTTGAAAGATTCCTATCATTAAAAAGAAACCGTAAAAATTTATCATTATTATCCAAGCTAATATAGTCCTAGATCCCTAGCATTGTACCAATCAAAATAACATTCCATTGTCTTTGTTATAGATTATTGGTAGACTGTCTTTTAGAACCTATAATAGACTGTCTAGAGGGCTTCCAATTTCTTTATTCAAGTATATGGTGGATAGTCTCCATGCATTCATGGATACCATGGATGGGATTGTATGAATTGCCTTCAAGATTGGTTATTTGAGCAAATTGGCTATTGTATGGCAACATTTTTGGACATTGACAAGTGGCCATGGATCTGTAAAACATTCCTTAGGTGGCTAGGAAGAAGCTAATAGCGTCATCCTGTTGTTCATAGAGATCCCGAACTTGTTTTACACCAGCTGAATTATGGCAGGCAATAGAAATGCATGAAGATTCCGATTTGACGAGTCTTGTAACGGCATCTACCTTCCATGCTAAGGGATACGGCAGGGTGAACAAAAAATATCCATCTTTTTGTTAATGATGTTGCAAACATATCTACACTCGGGGGGCCCCCACGATTTCCAAATCTCTCGAAATATCAACAGATGCAGAGACCATTCATTTAGTTGGTATGCTAAGACGTTCGATTTTCCTGGAATAAACTGAGGAAGTAGAGTAACCTCTCTCACACTCATCAAGGATAACAATATTTTCTCTATCTGGTATAGCCATGAAGATCTTGTAACCCCTACATTTTGGACAAATGCTGGTTCCACCAGAATGGCCTAAACACCGCCACTGTCTTCCTACTACGAGTGATTCCTGATCCTGAAGAGTTTTCAATATAGTAGCTCTAAGCAGTCAATATGCTATTTTGTCTCCTATGGGGTCGATTTCTCTGAGAGATGCACATGATCCAGAGTTGCTCCCCACCCATCCTGTGAAACATCTGCAAACAGAGATAGTTCTGAGATTTCCAATTCCAAAGAAACTCCATGAGTAAGTACTTCAGCAATGGAAATGAGTTGGTATCTATATTAGATTCCTATTCCAAAGTGAATTGAGATGGCAATAAAAAAAAATTCATATCTGAGTGGCCCAATGGGGCAAATTTCACAAAGGAGGACATAGTTGCTAGTAGCATCATTCACTTGTAGACTGACATTGGCTTCGATGTTTTGAACTTTTTTAGTAAAAGAAAAAAGGATTGGATCTTCTTTTCTGACCTAAAAACCTGAAAAGAACTATTGCTATTATCATTCCCAGATATAGAATCGTCTGAGTCGGAGCCAGAGGGACTTCTTGAGATTGACCAGGACCCCCAATCGATCTATCCACTAGAGTAAAGTAACCATACTTCTTGTAATCATATCCTTTTCCATGAATAACTTGAAATTATCCTGTCATCCAGGTACAAAAGCACTCTTAGTCCCAGGAAACTTGACTATTTTGAGATGGGGGCCATCATTAGCCCAAAACACGGGCACTTAAATTAGTAAACCTTTCACCCATTGACAAAACAAATGTATTTTCTTGATTTGAGATGGATCAGAATGTGAAAATATGCATCCAACTGGTCTATTGAAAATATCAAATAATTTCTCTTAACCCAGAACTACTGAGGGTGTGTTCATAGAAAACTTTCTAAGCACTGTAAACTTGAAGGCCGAGACATCTAAAACTGACCTCCAACCCCCTGAGCTTTTGTGGACTAGGAATAGCCTGCTGTAAAACCCAGGGGAGCGTTTTATGATCTATTCTATTATACCTTTCTCTAGGTGGTTCACATTTTTTTAGTTTTAACATCTGAGTTTTTGCTGTTTTATTAAGATAACTTGAATACAGAACTGGTTTCTTTGACAAGCAAAGATTTTAGGTTAGAGAAACCCATTAGCATTCTTTAACCACAGCTAGCACCCACAGATCGGTATGATCTGCTCTCTACTTAAGAAAACCAGATTATAAATTTTTTTACCAAGTCTAGTGCAGGCCCAAAAATAGGGGAAGAAATTAATGCCTGTTTGTGCCTCAGAGACTAACTTCGCCATAGAGGCACATTCCTGTTGTCTTTGCTTAATTTTCTAAGAGACTAGAAATAACCCCTATAATAGAATCTCCAAAGGAAAGTGATTCACGAATACCTCCTACTTGATTACCCACAAACAATATCTCTTTCGTCAACCAACCTACAAAACCTGGATTTAAAGATTGATATTGAAATCTAAGACTTAGTTTGGTAACAGAAAAGTCTTATACAAGACAACATGTCTGCATTATAGAAAGCTTAAGGACTAAAAGGGAACCATCAAACCAAGGAGATTGGTCTTTTACGGCTATAGTTTTTTCCAGCGGTGGGCACATGGTACCATATTCACTTTTACTCACTTTATTGTAAGTGGTCATAAGACAGTAAGCACACTTAGCTCCTAACAGACGTTGGTCATCATGATCACAGGGAATGTTGATAGCATCATTTATTTTCTTTGTAACTTCTTCAATAAATATTTTAGGAGAAAAATTTGATCTATGTCTAAAGTTTATTTTCTTTACTAATGCATGTTTCTGTAGAGGTAGACTAAACGTAATAAGTACTGGGGAGATAGTACATTTCTCTTCGACTTTTATATCAGATACAATATTATTCATGTCATCACTCATAACTAAGTCTAGCGTATGCCCAGTTAAAGTAGTTGTGCAGTCGACATTGTTCACTAGTCGATATGATTCTAGTAACTCACTAAATGCCAAAGCGTCAGGATTTGATGCGTCAGCCATCCAAAAATTGAAGTCTCCACAGATAACTAATTCACCTTTCTCCATGATAATCATCTAAATGAGAGCACCGAATACTTCAAAAAAGATACTAGTTTGTTCTAGGTGGTTTGTAGATTGTTACAAAGGGTATTCTTTTATTTTTTGGCGTAAATTTTATTTCTATATATTCAAAGCTTGTTACACTAATTCTTTTCAACGTTTTGAGATTTGAGTAACTTTTATGAATAAAGAGTCCAACACCCCCACCAGATCTACCTTCTCTCGGCATGTGAAAGAAGGCATGTGTTGGGGGGCGTCATTTCAGTGATCTTTGCCTTGTCCAAGTTATTTAGACATGTTTCAGATAATACTAGTGTATCTAAATATTTCTCGTTTATCAATTCTCAAATTTGAACAGTCTTATTACCTATAGATTGTTTATTTACATAGCCACAGTTTATGACATCCCTAGTAACCATAATCAGTATTTTCCGCTAGTCTTTTCAATTCCAAGTCAAAGCATTGCAGTCTCTAGAATTTACTGTATGGTCACTTGGTCTGTTTAACTTTGTGCAGTTTATACACTTTGACACTTCCGAATTACACTCCGTGGTGGAGTGTCTCCCTGAACATTTCCCACGGACTTTATCTTCATTCTTAGAGTTGCAATCTTTTTCAAAATATCCATACCTCTGACAGTGGTAGTAGGTGATCACGTGGTACCTATCACGTATGTTATAGATACCCCATCGTAACGAAACTTTATCCCCATTATTATGAATAGCCCTCCGAACTTCAGGATCACATTTCAGCACATGGTGGTCCCACCCCCCTCCCCGAGGCCTTTTTCTTCAGGACTACACTTATCTTATCTTCTATATTTTGGATATGGTCCAAGCAGCTATTTCTTTGAATCAAAGCATTTATTACATCATCTTCATCATTGTATACATTGCATATCATTATTTTGGGTTTTAGTTTTCTGATTTTTCTCGTTTCAGTGTCAGCCACCAATGTCTGAATTTTGTTTGCCGCCTCTTCTCTGATCATATTGTTTGCAAAGTTTGCAACATTTCCATTCGTAGTTGACCTCGTGTTAAGTATAGGAATGTCTTCAAGTGCTTGTTCAACCTCACGTTTTCTTTCAGTAATTTTAGTTGTTGTATTAGTTGATTTAATTATGAACAGATTTTTTTCCTTAACTATGTCAGCAAATGTCGGTTTCTCCGATTTTGGGTCTATCAATGTTTGAAGTGTTGCTTTAATTGATTCCATATTCATGGCAAGAATGTTAACTTTCTCAGTGAGGTCGGTGATCTGGGTGGAATTGGCTGCGTCTGCGCCAAGGTCCGCAAGTTTGTTTTCCAAGTCATCTATTTTCGCATCTTGTTCGTTCAGGGCCAGATTACTCATGTTTACATCTTCCTTTAATTTTGATATTACTAAATTGTTTCATCTGGCATCACGTACGCAGTAAGGGCATAACCAATCTAGGTTATTCCGGTCAATCTCACCGATGGCTGTCACTATATGCACGCATCTCTTATGGTAGAGTCTGTTACATTCACTACTATCGTAGAGTCTGTTACATTCACTACTATCCATTTTCCCGTTCTCCATCCGTTTCATTACATTTGAAGCAGATATAGTTAGGAGCAGACATGGTATACTGTTTCTTATCAATTAGGTTTCTCCATAAGATTAACTAATATCTTTTCAATTATATTCTAAGCGAGAAACGCAAAGCTAAAACATGACTCAGGGCATCAATAGCAGAGCACGACACAACACGTCCACACTCTAGCACATAGTAAGGGTAAGCTTAACTACCGGGCGGGTAGGCTCAGAATTCCCAATTTTAAGAGAGGACTCTGAAGTTTAACAATGGAACCTAGCGATGTCGACATCTTTATAGAAAATTGGTTCATTATATGAATTAACTAAAGGTGGTGGTGTGTTATTATCATCGTCATCCCCGCTATACTGAACCAGCTTATTCTTTCGTGAATTTTCCCCTAAACTAAAATCAATTTTCCTTTTGCATTTTGAACTTTTACCTGACTGGCAACCATTCAAACATTCTTTTCAAAAGAGGGCCGATGAGGCATTCTTTTCCTAAAGAGGGCCGATGAGGCAATTCTTTTCCTAAAGAGGGCCGATGAGGCAATTCTTTTCCTAAAGAGGGCCGATGAGGCAATTCTTTTCCTAAAGAGGGCCGATGAGGCAATTCTTTTCCTAAAGAGGGCCGATGAGGCAATTCTTTTCCTAAAGAGGGCCGATGAGGCAATTCTTTTCCTAAAGAGGGCCGATGAGGCAATTCTTTTCCTAAAGAGGGCCGATGAGGCAAGCGCACTCCTCTAGTTATTTAAATCACAGTATTGCCTTGAGAATGCAGATCATGATCTCCCATAAACAGTTCCCTTATATACTACGTATATGTAGTAATTGCTAACAAATCCATGGGAACACATCTTATATATGCTGTAATAAGTAAACAATCTGGAGCACGTCTGAATTAAACCATGACGGGAGAGATACTGGAACGACAGGCACATCAGTTCTGGGCTTCTTACCATTCCTTTACTAGGGCCATTTGTTCATTGAAGGGAACGTACATGGGAAAATTTTAAATATTTTTACAGGTAAATGTCAATTAAATGGAGCTTCTAAAGAAGAAGCAGTATGAACAACAGGGGAGGTTCATAGAAGTAAACTATGCTAATTTTACTGTAAACCTTTGATAATGGTAATACAGTCATGGCGATATGCTACCGAATAAATGGAAAGCAAAGAACAATTTTTATCTTTATTGGAAACTTTGTAATAACGTGAATACGTATTCTGAAGTCACTGGAAAAAAATCTTATTCAAATACTGATATCAAACAATTTATATCAATCAACAAATTGACACTGATAAAAAACAATCATATGAGATTAAAGGAAAAGGTTTCTGAACTTCATAACTATTTGACTTTAAATAGGGTCTAAAATCAAGAATAGTAAACAAACTTTATACTCAGTACTTATAAAAAGTGCATGTAAACTATAAATTAGTCATATTGAATTTAGAATTCACCAAAAGAACAGCGAAAATACCTACAACCAACAAAAGGACAATAACCATGAACGGCGGCTGTTAAAAAAAGGTGTTACAGTACTATACTTACAGTCAACAGGAACAGCAGTAATGAGGCGCTTTCACCACTTCCATCCAGTGCAAATAAAAAGTTCCTTTTGAATTTAATTTAAAGAATATAAGGAAATAAAGCACAGCAAATTTGGGGAAATAACAAAGGTATATAATTTGTAACATGCAGACAATGAATGACTTTATTACAGTACGACCATCACCACTGACTGTCCTAGATTGAAATGCTGTTCATATTCTTGGAGAGTACCTATCTAGTAATTGCTGACACAGAAATAACGTTATTGTAAATTAACAAGGTTGTATTGAAATGAGGTATATTATATTAAAAGCCTCAAATTTTGGTGTCTCGAGGATCAAGACTCACAAAAGTTTAAATGAGAGTTGGTTCAAAAGTTTTCTATTTACCACTATTAATTCCCTTTGTTCATACTCTGGATGTCTTAATTACTATATATATATATATATATATATATATATATATATATATATATATACTGTATATATATATGTATGTATATATATATATATACAGTATATATATACAGTATATATATACATATATATATATATATATATATATAATGTATGTATTTATATAATGATAAGTCTTTCTTCAATATTCTTTAAAATAAATTCTTTTATTCTTGATGTTGCTATTCACATTTCCATGCATATGATACAGGAGTGAACTTATAATGAGATAAATGATCAAATCTAACTTGAGAGAGAGAGAGAGAGAGAGAGAGAGAGAGAGAGAGAGAGAGAGAGAGAGAGAGAGAGAGAGAGATCCAAGATTTAGGATAGATGCCATTTTTATAAAGTACAGAATCCAAGCTATTGGTATTTTCTGTACAAATTAGCAAAATGATGCCTTCATTCCTTTTCAGCTGGAACTAATAAAATAAATCAAGCAATGGAACGTATTACAATCCGTGTCTCTTCACGAGTTGACATCGCACGAGAAAAAAACCAGAGCAGTACGAATAAACACATTCTAATAGAGGGAATTGGGAGTTTTTACTTACTTGTGCAATAACGAAATTTATGGAAAAAAAATGAAAGTAAAATAAAGAACTATATGAAAGGCAGTATGAATTTTTAAGAAATACCAGTGAAAAGAGTTGAACTTTTACAAGATCATTCTAACTAAACCTTCATCAGTATAGTAGATATTCATTTCAGGAGTTGGAGCACTATTTTAACCATAATGTTTTTGTAAGACATTCTCTTAGGTGCCTTTACTAGGTGTTTAGTAATTCTAAACCTTGGGCTGGTGGTTTTATTGAGAATTAAAACCTATATAATATCTGAGCTTGCAATACACCGTACTCTAAAAAAAAAAAATGTTGGGGAAGGGTTTTATAAATAATCTTTGCTTTCAGTAAATAGGTAGACCTCTAACCATGTGTGAAAGTGAGATAAGCGACAAAGATAAGCATTTCTACTAATATTGATGAAAAAAGTAGTTAAATAGAAACGCTGAAATTTTCAATACTCAATTACTTGAACTTGATAAACCCTAACCAAGTATGTATGTCTACCAGATTTTTTTTTTTTTTCACACAAATGTTTTTCTCCAATAATGCAACTTTTCATATCTACTGACCGAGAGATGGCGCAATGAAAAATAGAATAATTTTTTGTTTATTTATCATATAATAATTTAAAAGCTTGACACAACAGAGCTCGTAAGATTTTGAATCACAAAGGAAAAAGAGACAAATTTCATAACTATCAATACACTAATGAAGATGTAAAATGTCTGAGGTATAATAGTCAACCAGTGATACCACTACTAGACACTTATCATCTTTATAACCTAGTCTTTTGTGAATGTTCTTGTCTAAAGCTCCTTTGTGATTAACATATTAATAATGAGGTAATGAGGCAGACTCATGTAAGGAAATAAAATTATGTACTTAACTATACTGTACCATGCGTAAATAACAATTTTCTAAAAAAGATTTGTGATATGAATGGAGAGTGTTGTGAGAACATCTTACCTCACTACCTTTACCTAGGGTAATCAGTCATGAAAAAGACCTTATAAAAAGAACACCAAAACCACAATATAGTAGCAGTATTAACTTTACCAGTAATATTGAGGGACTAAGCCAATATAATCTGTGACTTGACTTCCTCACAATCCTTAATACACAAGGATGTTACTTATAACGATGAGAATTATGTTTCCTCTATTACACCAATACTACTGAAATTCCTAAGTATTTAATTTTACATTTCCTAAAAAGCTTACACTGCCTACAGTAAGATTAAATTACAATGTTGTAAGGGTAATTGTATTCACTATGTACTAAATTAACTATAATTATGGTTTTAAATATGGCATACATAGTAACTGCAATACTATAAGAGTTGCTTGGGGTTTTCACTTCTCTTCAAGATTTTGAGTGATGGCTTAGCTATTGTTTGGTCAAATACAAGGGGCAACTTTACTCGAGAGTTTGGAGGACCCTTCCTTTCCCATAATATATCTATATATGACAATGGTATATGATAATTTGAGGTCAATAGGATGGTTTTGTGCTTCTATAAGACTTGATTTAGAAAGTTCTAAATTACATGGATACTATACTTCTTGTATGTTAACTTACCTAGTTCTACCAAGGGACTCGTTAAAATTTTTTTAATATAATCTAACACCACAAACCTATCATCAATCACTTTATAACTACTTCTTGGCCAGTATCTATTTGTAATGCTAAATGTTTTTCTAGATTCAGATAAATTAATTGATGAACAGACTGTATATAAAGTTTTATCTCGTAAAATTTACGTAAACATACCATTACAACTGATGTAATTTATTTTTTCTGCTAAAAATATGTACAAGACTAAATTTTTAAAAATTTTACTTCACCATTTATGAGAATAGAAACTACTTTTAATTTTGGGCTGTTGATTCAAGTACAATATAAATCATCTAGCATTTCAAAACCTTCATACCAACTACAAAAGTATGTCTAAACTTTACATTAAATTTTCTTAGTTTTTTTATGGAAAATCCAAGTAATCCCAAAAGAAAAATTACCGTTTTCATATTAATGAAACTTGCATTTTATCGTGCAGCTGTAACTTCTCTGCCAATGCAATATATCAAAACGTATAAAGCCTAAATAAGTGCATTTTCTCACGCTCCATCACATCATAGCTCATCCAAACTGTAGTAAATTATATACTCCGTACACTGCAATAGGCAATGGTGATCAAATAGTTTTGATGGCATCAAAATTGAATTGAACGCAAAAAAAAAAAAAAAAAGATATCAAATAAGTTGATTTTAAATTAATTGTGTTTACTTTCTCAACTGTTGAATACATAAAGTCAAAACTTCTTATTTAAAAATTTTTAGGTTTTTTCTCTAAGTACAGTACAGTTCTCTATTTGTTTTCTTATATAGTTATTAGTTTTTTTTGTCACGTATTTACAGGTGCTATCTATTAAATTATGCTCCGTGGTCTCATTAAGTTACTTTCATCATCATCATCATCATCATCATAATAATAATAATAACAATAGTAATAGTAGTAGTAGTAATTGTAGTAATAATAACTGAGTCAGTGCATGATTTTGTTGCATATTTTATATGGCAAAAAATATTAATTGAATTTAAAACAAACTCCAAACCAGGCATAAAATAAAATACAATTACAGTACGCCATGCTACTGTAGGTATCACAGGACATTAGTGAAATTCCTTAAAATTTGTTAATAGCTTCGCAGTGGCCAAATCTGTGATACAATTTGTGTTATTTAGCTATAGTATCGTTCAGATTTTATATTTGTGTACTCTAATATTGGTTAATGAAATTAAAACAGTTTTGTTATTGATTGTGGAAGAAAACTGTCCTAAGTCAACATAATAGTAGTATACGGTTCAACTAAAATATTCTTCAGAAATAAAGATTATCACATAAAAATATGGGATAATCTGGAATTCTTTTAGCCGTGGAAATAATCTTCACGGTTACTCTACTTTATTGAGAAATCCGATTGATACTGAGAAAATAAACAATATATTAAGGGAAATTATCATAATTATTAATTTAGATTCCTTCATTTACCTACATTGTACAGTTATCACTCCGAATATGGATGTTATATTAGGCTGCACAGTGATGTACTGTTCATAGGGATATAGTGCAGATCTATAATGCAGACAAAGAAAATCCACACATAAGATGAATGAATGCAAATAGTAGGTAGTACCCAAAATCATTGGCACAATGAAATGAATTTACCAAAGTCACCATTTGACAAAACATAATAGCTGCACGTAGCGACAGGTAAATGAGAAAAAATGCTGATATATCTGTAAATATAATCTTGCATAACTGAAACCATTCGTGACACCTATGACAAGATTTACCTGATCAGCATTATATGTTTTCAGAACATGAATTTAAAATACTTTATTTTGGTCAAAATATTTTTTTTCATACAGTAATTGATTCTTTACTTAAAATGCTATAATAGCATTAAATGGTACCTTGAAGTTCTGAACAAGCATTGACATAAGAAATTATGTTTATTTACTTACTAAAGACCAACTAAATATATTCAACATAAAACCAAACAATGATATAAAGTAAATTTCATGAGCCAAGTAATGTCCCTTGTCTATTACCGTCTCATGAAAGATTCAGTAATGCATAAATAACAATAACCTAAAATAATTAGACTTTTATACCATAGCTCATGCTACCAAAGATATGCATTTGTCTCATTTCAAGCATAACAACTTACCTTCCAACTACTAATGTATATTATGTTCCTTGACACATGAACAAATATTTAATAAATATTTGTTAAATTGTGTACTGTAGTGACATTTCTGTATTCCTTAAAAAGAAACCAGATAATAAAAAAATTAAATTTGGCCTAGCTAAGATGAATCCAGCTTTGAGACAACTTAAAAAAGAAAATTGCTTCTATTTTGTCGTTACTGTCAGAAGTTACCCAAGTTCAATATTCATTTCTCACAAAAAGAATGATCATCTGTGCTTTAATCTTTTTTCTTACTGATCAGAATTTAGAAGTTTACAGATTTGAAAATTATGCTGGATAAAGGAAGAGGAATTTAGAAAAACTTGAATTGATCAATAAATAAGGTACCTTCTCTTTCTTGGCAACTTTTCTCCTTAAGTTTTATAAGCCCTTATATGCCTACTGTTTTCCTTTTGCTAAAATGCTTTCGTGAAAAAAGTAACCTATCTACCTTACAACTGTATGCCAGAAAAAGCCCTCCATGCATGATAAATTATATATAAAAGAACCTTAGAAATTTTAATCCTCAATGTGTGTAAAGGCTCGTAGTATATCCTATTGTTATAAAAAAAATCATTCTGAATATGTTGAACACCCCCTTGTCAATATCGATACTATTTTATGAAGAATCTAACCGGTATTGTATTTATAAATAATCTATTGAAGAGATCTTCTGAATGATTTGAATATCAAGGTTAGGATGTTTGTTGTGCATGAAGATATCATAATATTACTTTCTTTTATTGCCTTCAATCAATCTCATTTTGCACAAAAGGGCTTAGAACAAAATTTCAGTCTCCATTCATTAAATACAGTTGTGAATTCTTCAATCTGCTGTTTAAGCTCATATACGACATCAAAAACATCTGGATGACATCAATTATGTCTCTAGTACACATGATTTTAGTATGAGAATACAACTAAGTCAGTTCAAATTTAAAATCCTTACTTTCCTAAATGCCAATAGGTCTGATTGTATAGCAGTGCTGTACCTCATCGAACTCTAGAATACTTTAATCTGATATTTACTAAAAATCGGGCTCAAGACAGTCTCACAGACTAATGTCACTGCAAAATGCATGAAAATATGCTAGAGTTCAATGGTATGAAGCACAAAAGACATACTGCCAACTCATCAAACCATTTAGAAGCTACCAGCATATTCTATTTTCTGCTCTTGCTACTACTGCAACGGCCATACTGGTAAGAAAGACTTGAAACAATCATGTGGACTGATGGCTAGCTACTACCTTCAAAATTGTACATCAATATCATATTGCAATTACAGTTGTATGCTGCAATGGTTTTATAGAGTTAAAACTACAAGATGTTACAGTAATATAACAGTGCATACCTTAAAAAGGATTACATTAATGTGTAAAATATCAGACAGTACTTTCTTAAAATCTATTTTCATTGCCTGAAGGCGATACAATTATTGAGACAATTTCAGGAAAAGTCAAGATTCTAGCTAAATATAGTCTACATAAGATCTTAAAATCTTTGTAATAATCTTCAACAAAGAGTATCAAGTAACAAGTGGAATGTTGCACTGCTGTAATAAGTCATTCCCATTTGACCTCAGTAGAAATATTACAAAGCTCACAACAGGATGCCACCAGCATAATAAATCAATTGTATATGTATACAAAACCATATACAATGTGCATTATGTAATGAGTGAATGATTGTAAACATACTGTATATGTTTTGGAATTTAATTTGGCAAAGAAAGCAGAGTGCTTTTGTATCTGTTTGAATACTGTATGTGTAAATAGGTATTTTATGACAAACATACACTCATTACTATACTTATATATTCATATATATACAGTATATATATAATATGTGTATAATATATATAATATATATATACACAGTATATATATTATATAGATATGTATATATATATATACTTATTTGTATAGAAGGTCTATATAATACAATAATAATCATAGAACCTTAAGAAAGATTATGGAAATAGGGGTTAACAGGATAAGCAATAAACACTTTTATTTCTAACAGCTACGTAACTAGGAACAATAATATATTGTCTTCCATTAACATTTTTAATATCCACCTAAACAGTAGTAGCGATATATCTTTTTATTAAAATGCTGATTAATAATGAAACTAAAGATGACTCACATTTCAAATAGACTATTTTACAAATTTCCTATAATTATTTACAAAACATCACAAATACTTCAGGTTACCGTACTAAGTTTCCACAAAGGTAAGAGCATATCCAGGACCAATCTGTTAAGCTAAAGGTACAAAATAGTCCATAATTTTATAATGTACTCATTAACACCTACCTCAATCCACAGTTATGTAAAGTCTGAAAGTTCATTTACACTTACACAAAAGCCCAATCCATATAGATAATTCCACTATAGGGCAGTAAAGAAAGCACAACAAACATTGCTAGCTTTTAAAATTACTCTATCACTTTCTCCTAAATTTAAGGAATGATATTATAGGTAAATACTGAATGGTTATTTCTTACACATATGCAAACGGAAGGCTTACAGTTCATGGGACCCGCAATTAGGGGACTAAAATTATATCTTATTCTGCCCTCCCTTTCTCCCAGCTAAATAAAAATGATTTCTAATAAGTTATTGTGATACAAGAACATAAGTTCCAATATTTAAAGGATAATAAAATATCTACAAATTCAAAACAAAGAAACCTTAATTCCCGAAAAAGTTCTATAATTTACATTTCAATATTGTACGTAGTCCTAATTATTAATCCCTTAGTGAAGAATAATATAAAAAAAAAGACTATGATTGATAGGATCAGTTAAGATATTCTTCATTTTTCTTACTGTCATCACTCAAATGTACTGAAACCTAGAATTATAAATAATCTCATACTCCTACCTGAATAATATTAAAAAAATACTGTACCAATAACAGTAGCAAGACATTTAATTAAATGGCTACTTTTAATGATGCTACAAAAAAGAAAATAAAAATGACTTGAGTGTCCGTATTCTTGCATTTGACAGTAAATTCACAAATACTGATCCGACGTGTTAAACTTGAAAAACTGACAGGTAATAATGTAAATTTCACTTTAGATTCACATCATATACTACTTATATTCTGAGAAATATGTAACGATGATTACAGTATTTAGGCATGAGTATGTAAAGAAGTTGCTCTCCTGTAATAACTAACATATTTTCGTAACTACGTTTGCACAATGTTTCAATGAGGACTATGAATAATAAACTTATGAACAAATCTTAAAATCTTGAAAAAAAAAATATCATGGAAAGAATTGTTTCTATTAGGTAATTTTTTTCTGATAAACGAAATTCTTGAACCAACTTATTTCATAAATAATTTAGATGAGATAAAATGAATGGAAAACTCAAATAATTAATCAAAATGCTATGCAATGTAGATGGTCAGCAGCCACCATCCACAAGCATGTTAACTTACAGGTACACACGTATTGGTTTAACACACAAATCTTCTTATAAGCTGGGAAATTACACTTCAAATGAAAGGGAGGGGTGAATTAACTGAATGATTGTCATTCACTTCTCAAATTAATACACTTATATAACAACATATGAAAAATCTAATGATCAGCTGTATTTTTACAGCTTATAGTATGAGAAAGACTGCGGACTTGCCCAATCAAAATTACACCATTATATTCTACTAAAAGAAAATGAATACTGCTACTATGAACCATAACTAATCTCTTGTTGTTTTTTACATAAAACTGGCATATGCAATTCACGAGAGAGCAACAGCTTTTTTAGGGTTTTGTCTTATTACTCTTGAAAAGAATGTTTGCCAGAGTTGTAATCAACCAAATTCATAATTAACTATGTATATTGTACATCACTGACAATTACATAAAATAGCTTGTGCGGCAACTACACATACACACTAAAAGTTTCAAAAATTAAAATTTTAAATATGCACATATCTAAACGACCACACAAAGTAAGACTTAAGTATTACTTTCATCGCAAAAACAAAAGTGAGCTACTTGACAACTCCCTTTCTATTAAATGAGAATGAGCTTCTAATGTTACTAAGGGGAAGTTCAAATCATAGTGGATTTACCATGCTGTAAATAAATTTATCATAAATAACCTATCATGAACGTCTTAATCCTCATCTGAAAAGAGCTGTTCTGAAAGTACAGGTTCATAGAATGGGTTGGTATAGGAGAATGAGTGGAACGCATCTGGGTCCAGATGCTCCATAATCTTTTTATCTGTAGGTGTATTCTCCAGCCGTGCATTGCGGAATGTTGCATCAAAGTTTTCACCAAGTCGTGGATTGCCCTGTGGAGAGACCAGGTCACCGTTGATCACCCTATGCCCTACATAACTATTCTCTAGACACAAACTGGAATAACATAGTTTTATTTTGCCAAATCATACAATGAATAAGGGTTCCAGAATATGAAAATTTCAAAACAAAAAGTAAGTTTCATAATTAAAATGTCACTGGTCTATAAAAGCATCAAATCTCAAAAATGCAGTGACATCACTGAATTTATTTTTTTCAGCAATTACCACCATAGATATTTAATGAAGGCAGCTCTCATTAGGATCACTCCTATGTTGCAGTTATAGTTAATCACCTTTTATTGTTCCAGATGCTACTATTAACATGTGGATCACGATGTGAGCATATGCACGATCATAAATACAGTTAAAAGCACAGTAATAAATTAAAGATATTTTTACATTATCATAGGCCTATACAAGTCCATTATCTACCCTAGAGCAAGAATAGTAAGATGAAGAAGAAACTAAACCTTTTCAATAACGGTATACTGCAGTCCCACACGGAAACTATGTGTGTTAATTATCTATGACAGATACAACCTTTTTTCTTAAAGATTTAGGGAAGGCCTCCTAATTCTTGGCTATTTTAACAATTTAACGCCTTAAGTTTCAAACCAGTAACAAATGAAAGTAAACGGGTAACTTACAGTTACCAACAAACTATAATATTTTATTTAAAAAGTATATTGTTTTACTACAGCAGTCTAAGTAACTGACAATCTTTAAAAAAAAAAAAAAACATTCAATTCCCCTGATGTTTATATTGTATCTTTCACGAAGTTCGGCTTTGTATCGAAGTATACCCTAAAACTAAAAATTTCCCATTTTCATTCCTTTCAATATGTTTGCACCTCTAGTACACCATTGAGATATTCTGGCGGCTAATGGCAATAACCATGGTTTTGTTACGTCGTAGCCTTTTTGTCTTCTGTCTTTTAATTGATCTCTTGGATACATCGATGTGTACCCTCTGCAGGTAGAGTGGTGTTTCTCATTTAGATTATTGGCAATAACAATCAATGCATTCTTCTTGATTTATTAGTAATTCCTGCGAAAGTTCTTCAAGGGAATTATTGCTAAGGGATAAGGAACTTCTTTTTGTCTCATTAGAATAAAATTATCGCTCAGATTAGGAAAAATCCAGAGAAGCCTAGGTTAATTGATTATTATACTTTTGCTCTGTTTGTTGAATCTAACAAGACAAGAGTGAGTCTTTTGGCAGTCAGTGATATCTGTTTCGAATCGTAGACTAATTCTTCAAGTTTTTCCGCAAGTTCTAGATCACCATTCAGTAAGACCTGATTGCCTCTAAATGCGCCTTACACTCTACTTCAGGTCTTTCTTTGGTAAAGCCTTCGTTTATCCATGATCCAGTCTGCTCTTTACGAAATAGAAGGTCCTAATATCCCTCCACTCTATGAAGAAAACACTTATGATCAATCACTTTATACATATACTAATGGAATTAATCATTGCATGGTTCCTATAGAATAGAAACGATAATTTTTAGATAAATCACTTAAAGCTGCAGAGAAAGTTGAACAGTTGCAATATGTTTTGGATGGCAGTGAGCTCGGTCTAATGTAAGCTCAGCGGCTAGCAGATTTTCAGTTTTACAAGGTAGAGTTAACATTAAATGGACCTATGCTTAATTCGTATGATTAGCCTTGATTTTGGCGCTGCCTTTGACCATATTAATCACGAAACCCATGTTTTCAAACTCAAACAGCTGGGAGTAGGTGGGTCTTTTTTAACCTCATTAATTAATCTTTTAAGAAATAGATTGCAAAGAGTAGTTATTGATGGGCAACATAGTGAGTATAGCAATGTAATATCTGGTGCTCCTAAGGGTAATGTTCTTGACCCATTACTTTTCATGCTATATAAACATGATATGTAGTTTGGCGTAGAAAACAAGCTCGTTGCATATGCTACTCTTTTTGTCTAGTTTATATCTCCTAAATTTAGATCGGGTAATGCTGAATACCGTAATAGAGATCTAGCGAATTATGGGGTATGAAGTTGAGCCCTAACAAGACCCATAAGAAAGTTGAGACCAGTAGCTCCTCTACATCTATATCTTTCCATTGACAATGTTTCTTTAAGGTGCGATTCTTGATAGCAAGTTTACTTTTGAGAAAAACATTCATTCTGTTTTTTCTTTAATTGCAATAAATTGGCTTATTGAGAAAGTCTTTTAAGGTTTTCGGTGATGAATCTATTTTAAGGAAGGATTTTAATTTTTGTATTCTGCTTTGTTTCAAGTATTGTTCTCCTGTCTGGTCTTCAATTGCTGAATTTCATCTTAATTTGTTAGACAAAAACTTGCAATTGATCAAATTTCTTATTCTTGATATAGATATTAACCTTTGGCACTGTTATTCAGGTAATTCTTTATGTATTTTACCTAAGATCTTTCATCATTCTGACCATCCTTTGCATTTGGATCTTTACAGACTGCACCATCCTGTATATGGTACTGTGTATGCTGTTAATTCTAACATTCATGCCTTCTCCATCATAAGACTCAATATGAGCTACCCCAAACACATTCATCTAATAGAATAACATTATCAATTCTTCAAAAAAAAAAAAAAAATACATCTTGGTGACCTGCAAAAAATAACAGAATTCTTTGTGGTTGATATAGTAATTCATTAATACTAACCAAAATAAATTGAGAAAATTTATGTATATAAGCCATTTTAGAAGTAACTAGCACGAGAGTTTACCTTTAGTAACTTATTTGGATATTTTAAAGAAATGTTTCCGTAGTGAGTGGAAAGAAGATACCTCATCAGAGTCAGGTTCTTCTTGTGTTTTCTCCATCCTCACCTTCCCGTTCAAGAGAAAGATCCAAGACCTTACTGGTCTTATCATCCGTTTACTTTGTACAGGAACTGCTGCACATTTGTTTATCATGGGATTCGTTTCAGCATTGAGGCACTAGCATCAACATTTACACTATTAGAGTTAACTAGTGATGAGCTAGTGGCCAAGATTGCAAGCGAACAATGCACACTGCCTTGTAAAACATGATGCAAATGAACAGTTTTTTTTTTTTCCAAAACTTTAAGCGATAAATTTTAATCTAAAGAATGGTACGATATGCCACACATTCCACATATGATATAAGGGTTTGCTTTAGAATGTTTACTTCATTTTGTGGCAGGATATTAAGATCCAGGCTATTAACTCAATCTTCTGCATCACAATCTAAAATATCGGATAGGACCGTCGGATGGTGAGGGTTTTGAAGCAGAATGGTCTAAAGAAAATAAAGAAATTGAGACACTGTTAGAGTATCTTGAATCTTTAATATATTGAGCACAATCACAACCCTTACTAAATGGAGCAATAGTAGACTCAATTCGAGAAATAAGGTTATGGTTCGAAATATGGCAAGTTGCTTTAGAATTACTGCTGTTAACCGAAGACTCGACTCACTAGCCTTCTTAGATTTCATAAAAAAAAAGCTCATCACTATTAAACTATTCAAGTCAAGAGCTGTACTGGAGTTAATTCCTGTTATGTCATCATCGTTATCATCACAGCTATAATCAACTAGTCTGGTATTCTCTAGATTTTGCCCTGAACTAAAATCAAGTTTATTTCTATGCTATGAACTTTTTATCTGATCAGTAACCATAGAAACATACTTTTCTATAAGAGGAGAAATGAAGCTTTCATACTACCATATGGGTCACTAAAATCAACACAAGAACTAAGGAGAATGCAGATTATTATCACACAGAAACGATTCCCTTGAACAATCTATGCAGTAATTATTAACAAATCAAGGAAACATCTCTAAAAGCCCTTTAAACCAAAATGATGAACAATCTGGAGTTCGGGGCCTGACATTTAACCAGACAATAATGCAAAATGAAGGCAAAGACGGCATTGCTTGGCAAAACCATTGGTTTATTGTCATTAACTGCTAGATTGACTTATTACTTTACTAGTGGCCTAAGAGTATTGGATGGAAAAAAAAAACTATTCTATTTTAGATTTGGGGTAAAAATCCATATAATCGAGCTTCCAGAGAGATGCAATATGAACATAAGGGGAGGTTCATAGAAATAATTTGCATCCTTAGCTCACCACAATGAATTCTAGTAGTTATATTTCATGATATTGAATATAAAAGATGTATTTTTGCATGAAAATTATGATAAATAATTGTTATGGTAGCTCTTTAGCCAAGAGGGCAGGACATAAATTGAAGCTTTAAATAAAAAGGATACCTTATTGAGAATCAGTCTATTATTCAGAGCTTTTCCCAATTTTATAAAGTATGGTAAAGTATGCATTCCAAGCCGTGAATGCTGTCTGTAGTCAAATAGTGATATTGAATACCTCTGTTCTCTAATCTTCCTTTGTCTACAGAACTAATACCTATGCCTTGTTATCTCAACAATTCAGCAAAGGTGGTCCATATTTTGAAAATAGAGATGGCAAAACTTCTAAAGAAGAATGTGATAGAAAAGGTGTTGGATCCATCAGCAGGGGTTTACAACAGCTTTTTCCTAGTCCCCAAAACATTGGACGATGTGACGGTTAACAGTTATCACCAAGGTTTTCTAGGAAACACCATCAAGAGTCTTAGGGGCCAGTATGAAAAAGTGATTAACGTTTTTGAAAGATTTAACAAATTTGTACTTAAACATTCCTCTACAGCAAATTGAAGGATTATCCTTTAGTTTGTAAATGGTTCAAAGGTTTACCAATTCAATTGCCTCTTTTTCTGTCCCAGGACAGAATCGGGGTTCTTTTATACCAGGACGATTAGCTATTTTTGAACGCTTTAATAGAAAGAATTCTGGATCAATAGGACTGGGAGTCCTGGTGAATTTTAGATGGGCCCTTTCGATTACACCTCTGAGGATGGAAATGATAATAAGTATACAGTAGTTCCTGTTTAAGGAGCTCTCCCACATCATCTCAATTAGAATTGGAACAGGGGAATTCCATGTAAATGCCATTTTTATTCCATTAATGCAGATCAAACTTTAACTAGTGACTAAATTGTCATCAGTTATCCCCAGGGAGTTAGGGTTCCAGACATCTCTCTTTCACGAATCTTCCACTCGAAGGATGAGGTACAACCCTAGATTATCTCTATCTACCAGGAGGTGATCGAGGATAAACAACTCTTCATATCAATTACCTGGAACTTTTAGCAGTGTTGACTACAGGATCAGGAGTTACAGGTAATGGGAAAGTGTGTGGCTTAGTTTCCCGGCAATAGAACAGAATTGGCTTATATACAGATAAAGTTAACAAAGTCGGAATTCCCATCTCGGATAGCGGATATAAATTAAAACTAATTTCAGGGGCATAATACTTTTTGACTCATTTCAGGGAGGTCGAAAATCTTGAGAAATAGAATTTTTAGTTTTCTTTTTCAAACAATTGTTCTCTGCATTCGTTATACAATGTCCATAAGTTGGGGGAATTAGCGGGGAAGACTAAATATGGACATTTTTGTGACATTGCTCATCAACAGATAAAAGTGGTTTGCTGTCCTGTTACAGATCCTTAAGCATAAAAGGTGTATTCCCTGTGACAGGGGTGTTTGGATCTGGATTTGTATGTGTTTCCTCCGTTTTTCATATTTCAAGCTATGATAAACAAGTTTAGAGTGTCTGTGAACAAAAGAATAACACTAGTAGTTCTCTTTAAGGCATAAAGAGATTGGTTTACAGATCAGTGGCCTTTGCTGTCAGAATGTTCAAAGAGATTGCCAACCTGTTTTAAAGTCAGTACTGCCAAACTCCTGCATGCTACATCTTACTGCATGGAAACTGTTCACCACGTTCTCAGAGACAAAGGGTTTTTGATGATCTCTACATGGTCTATTTTAGGTTCCAAGCGAAAGTTTTTTAATAACTTCTATCATAGGCGATGGAATGTTATTTTTATAGGTATAAATTTCTAGCGTCTTCTTTTTTAGGAAAAGAAATTATTCATTTCAGCTATTAAGGGCTATAGATTCATAGTGAATACTGTAATCATGCATCTAGGTAGTAGGTAGCAGGTTGGCCAAGGCACCAGCCACCCGTTAAGATACTACCGCTAGAGAGTTATGGGGTCTTTTGACTGGCCAGACAGTACTACATTGGATCCTTCTCTCTGGTTACAGTTCATTTTCCCTTTGCCTACACACGCACTGAATAGTCTGGCCTATTCTTTACATATTATCCTCTGTCCTCATACACCTGACACCACACACTACCAAACAATTCTTCACTCAAGGGGCTACTGCACTGTAACTGTTCAGTGGCCACTTTCCTCTTGGTAAGGGTAGAAGAGACTCTTTAAGCTATGGCAAGCAGCTCTTCTAGGAGAAGGACACTCAAAAATCAAACCATTGTTCTCTAATCTTGGGTAGTGCCATAACCTCTGTACCATTGTCTTCCACTGCCTTGGGTTAGAGTTTTCTTGCTTGAGGGTACACTCGAGCACACACTCTCATCTTATTTCTCTTCCTCTTGTTTCGTTAAAGTATTTATATTTTATATAGGAGATATTTATTTTAATGTTGTTACTCTTCTTAAAATATTTAATTTTCCTTTTTCCTTTCCTCACTGGGCTATTTTCCCGGTTGGAGCTCCTGGGCTTATAGCATCCAGCTTTTTCAACTAGGGTTGTAGCTTAGCAAGTAATAATAATAATTATAATAATAATACTGATAATAATAATCTAGGCTTGCAGTTATCTGCTTCAAGTATTATTGCAAATGTTAAAATTCAATTATGTATTTCTGGGTCAGTAACAAACTATTAAGTACTGTGTATTTATACTGAAAGTCATACCTTGGAGATCAAACACTCCAGAACTAGGACAGTTTGGCAATCAAATAAAATTTTCGATTTTTTTTTTCACCCTGGAATTCGAATAAACATCCGGAGGTTGAACATCCTCGAGAAAAAACGTGTACATGTGGAAACGCTTAATCAAAGCAAAAGACACGTCCGAGACAAAAAGGCAATTGGCCCGTTTATGCGTAGCTCTTTCCCAATTCAGACCCGCAAAATATTCTGTTATCTTTTTCGTCAATTTTATGTTTTGTTGTGTTTATCCGTATACAATGGCTCCAAAAAAAGGTAAGGTTAGTTGTGGCAGTGATAAGCTAAAAAGGGTTTTGAAAACCCCTCTAGACTTATGAAAGTAGCAAAGAGGCTTCAACTTGACTGACATTTCCAAAGAGCATTGTGTACGAAAATCATCTATCTGTACGATTTTGAAAAATATGAAAAGTATTTAAAAAAGTAAATGTAACAAAAGGTGTGTTACCTCTATCTAGAAAAAGAAGAAAGACCATTAAGGAAGTTGAAAAATTGGTCGGCGATAGCATGCCAGCGGAAATCATTCACACATTAAAACCACTAGGAAAACGTGATGATTGAGATTCTAGTAAAAAATCTAAGGCTAGTCATGGCTGGTTTGATAAATTTAAAATGGGGAGTCACATTCATGGTGTTGTAGGGAATAGGCAGGATTCCTTTTCAGATAAAGAAGTTGCTAAAAATTATATTGGGAAAATTAGCTAGATCAGGCAGTACCCAGCAGAGCCATAAATTTTTATAATGATTACGCATTAGGTATTTCAGAAACCTCTTAAAAGGGAGGCAGAGACAAAACTCCCTTGGCCAGTTTTAAGTAAAAAGGCCCTCAAGTATGCTACATTTATCTATCATCATCATCATGATTATTATTATTATTATTATTATTATTATTAATAGCTAAGCCACAATCCTAGTTGGAAAAGCAGGATGATATAAGCCAAAAGGCTATAACAAGGAAAAATATGACATTGGGGAAAGGAAAAACGGAAATAAATAAACTGCAAGAGCAATAAGGAATAATTCAAATAAAACATTTTAAGAACAATAACAACATTAAAATAGATCTTTTATATATGCCAGCGTCTTCAACATAAAAACACTCGCTGCATGTTTGAAATTTTGAAGTTATGCCGATTACACTACCTGATTACGATCATTCCAGAACTTGGTCACAGCTGGAATAAAACTTCTAAAATACTGTGTAGTATTGAGCCTTATGATGGAGAAAGCATGACTATTAAAATTACTGTAACTGCATACCTAGTATTACGAACAAGATAGTAATGTCTCGGAAGATCTGAATGCAAACGATGGTTGGAATTATAACAAATCTTATACAACATGCGCAACAAACTAATTGAACGACGGTGCCAGAGATTAATACCTAGATCAGGAATAAGAAATCTAATAGACCGCACGTTCCTGTCCAACAAATTAAGATGAGATTCAGCAGCTGAAGACCAGACAGGAGAAAAACACTCGAAACAAGGCAGAATAAAAGAATTAAAACACTTCTTCAGAATAGATTGATCAATGAAAATCTTAAAAGAATTTCTCCATAAGCCAATTTTTTGTGGTATGTAGAAAAGACAGACCTTACGTGTTTCTCAAAAGTACATTTTCTATCAAGAATAACACCTAAAATTTTAGGTGTCATACAGAGTTAATGACATATCAACTGCAGAGATCCCGATGTTGAGGAGCCAGTGTCCTTGACCTACTTACAATCATTCTTTGAGTTTTGTTAGGCTTCAACTGCATGCCCCATAATTTGCACCATGCAATAATTTTAGCTAGATCTCCATTAAGGGATTTAGCAACCCAAGATCTACTAAATGTGTATATAGTATGGAAAGTAATGGGTCAAGAACACTACCCGGAGGGACACCAGATATCAAACTCATATATTTACTATGATACCCATCAACAACAACAACTTGCGATCTATCACTTAAAAATTCAGTAAAGATACTATGAAAAGACCATTCCACTCACAACTGTTTGAATTAGAAAGCAATAGCCTCGTGATTAACATGGTCAAAGGCAGCACTAACATCAAGGCCAATCATACGAACTTCCTGAACACAATCAAGGGATTGTACAGAATTAGAGATCGTAAGAAGGGTATCACATGCTCCAAGGGCTTTACGAGAGTCAAGTTACGAACTAGGGAAGAGATGATTATCTTTAGCAACCCTATTTAGACATTTTGTCAAAAGACGTTAAAAAACCTAAGATAATATGAGAGTTATGGAAATTGGGTGGTAATCAGCAGGACTTGAGCTACCACAAACACATTTACATAATTTACCGATTCTCCAACAAGTGCTAAGAGAACCTCTTCTTGCCAACTTGTGGATAATAACAGATAACTTTGGAAGCAAGAAATCTGCAGTCTTGATAAAAAAACAAGAGGACAAATACCATTTGTATCTACACCTCCATATGCATCAAGGTATATCAAGACCGCTTTAATTTCACGCAACCAAAAAGCTAAACTAGTTTGTTTAACCTCAGTAAAATGAGGAAGATCAAGTTTCTTATTACTCTTCTTACTGTTAAACATATCAGCCAAAAGGGTTGCCTTTTTCTTTGGGCAGTGAGTGACAGAGCCATTTGGTTTAAGTAAAGGAGGAACTATTACATCTACACCATGAGTGCAGATTTAATGGTATCCCACCACTTATGTTCTTGGGTTGTACTAGAAAGGGTTTTTTTTCATGGTTTACTTGGTATTCCTTTTCAGTTGAAGCATAAACTCTCTGAGCAAAACTTCTTAGCTATAGTGTAGTTATTCCAAGTCAAATCTGATCTATTACCTTTCCAAAGAAGATAGGCCTCCTGCTTCTCCAAATAAGCACGACTGAAGTCATCATTGAATCAGGGTTTGCCTTTCACTCAGTACTTTAGCATATGAGAAGAGATATGCCAACTAATTATGTTGACCGATTCTCATTCAAAAGAACAATAGGCACAACACTATTATACAATTGTGATCAATTCAAGTTCAAAAGATCACTCAAAATTCCATTCCAGTCTGCTTGAGATTTTATATAAATCTTACACGAGAATGACACATCAGGGACAGGCTGCTCAGTCTTCACCGCTGATGAAATTAAAGAGACCCAACCTTACTTGTTATAATCCCAGGGGAGTCAGTGTATACTATGTCCAAGCAGTTACCAGACCTGTGAATAGCTTCACTTATGATTTGCTCACAACCTGATTCAGCTTGTAAGCCATGATGATCAGTGGGAGAAACAAAATTAAATCTTTCCCTATGGTGAGTGTTGAAATCACCAACAAAAACAACAGAGGCCTTTCCCTCACCTTCTTGAATCATAACCATAATGGTAAGAAACAATCAAAAATACAACTATCCATGTTAGGAATCTCAGGATTCCTGTAGATCGTACAAAAATAGTTGTTATGCCTGCCACAAACTTATTAACGAATCTGATGACATCCATATTCACAGCAGGACTGAGAACCAGGGTATTGAGACCTAATATACAAGACTATTCCCCTTGCCCTAGGAATGGCATCCCATTTAAAAATTATTGGTTTCTTAAAACCAGTAATAAGGACCTCAGATAAGTGCCTCATTTGAGAAGCCAAAGTTTCTGAGCATAAAATAATATCATACTGTCTGGATGCAATTGTAGACGGCACTGGTAAAGTCTGGTATGTAGTGGTCCCAGATTTTGCTTGATGTCTCCGGACAGGATAAAAATTAAAAGCAATAAAAAAGATTCATCATACTTAAAAAAACAAAGTTAACAATAGTGATGACAACAAAAATAAACATGTACAAAAATATATATAAAGTGATTGATACAACCCATAGACTGAAGATAAAAACTCAGATAAAATTGGTCAACATGGTGGAGCCAACACACCATGCAAGGCTAAGTACCCTCCAGGACAGCTACTGCAACTGAAGGGAGGACAGTAAGGATGGTTTTGAGAAGGAATAATTGTGAGGAAGATAAGGAATTAGGAAAAGACAACGTCTTGATAAACTACCAGGCATTCCATGGCCTCTCTATTAAGCTTGCCCATCACACCATCAAGCAAGAAAACTCTTGGACCATGGTACAGAGGCTACTGCAGAAGCTTCTGGAAAACTGTCCAAAATTGTTCTATCTAAACAGGTTAAGTAACACTACATAAGGTTAAGATCCTAGTGGCCTGCAAATTAGTTTGATCTGGAACAATAACAGGGCTAGGCAATTGTTTTGTTTTATAAATCGAAGAATACTTCTGTGGGAGATAACAAATGGGAAGATGTATTAGTAGACTTGCCTTGCACCTAGAATATTACTTTATTTACTTTGTGAAAATTTAAAAAAAAACTTTGAAGTATAAGTATCCTTAAAAGCAACTTTAAACTTCATCAGAAAATAAGCATTATCTGAAATCATTTGAGTTAGGCTATTCGAAAAAAAAAAAAAATCAGTAATGAGCTTTCGTAACGATTGGAGCTGTGATACATTATCTGTATTGGTTTCTTTCATGTCCATACCAGCCTCACCTTCTGGATCCTGATCAGGTTAAGTATCATTTCTTGAAACTTCAGGATTTCCCTTCAATTTACTATT
>NC_090739.1:52118003-52128003 GCF_036898095.1 Palaemon carinicauda
TTGTAATAGCTTTTACTAAGTAGGATGAAAAAAAAATATACTATAACATTCCTGTTTTGAACTTTTAACATTTCCAATTATCCTTAAAATTAAAAACTATTTGATCAAAACACCTTTGATCACCATTAAATAAAATGAGAAATTTGCCAGGAAATCTTCGATTTTTTTTCTTTTTAGTATGTAAAATATACTGTATGATGCTCATAGTAAGATTTAGCGTTTTGCCTGTGCGTGGGTAATCAATGACCATACTGTAGGGTACTTTAAAATTCTCATTAAAACCTCATTGAATTTCACAAAATATTTCTTGATATATAAATTATTAAAAAAGAGAGATTTGTGGGGCTTCGTAATTTGTTATAGAATAACACTATCATGACATAAAAACTGAAAGTTGTAGAATTTACTGCCAAGATGATACATGAGACTATGAATCACAGTAGTTTGATATTTCTTCTTTATAGTTCTCTCACTATCAAGTACTATGACAAGGAGAGAAGGGAAAGATGTTAATTAAGAGTTTAATTTTCCAATAGGGAATTTCTCTGTATAACTAAAAGAAATTAAGTTACATTCACCCATTTGTTTGCTGGAAATTACGCACCAGTCCCACCTTCCCTCATCCCGAGTTTTTTTTTTCCCACATGCATTTACAAACAAGTCAATAAATTCTCCCACAAGCTTCATCACTATCTGTCCAAATGAATGTTACACGTTGCACTTTTTATAAATATCAATAACCCTACATATTCCATTATTCCCAAGATTTGACATTCCTTGCATTACAAATGAATGGCAACATGCACAAAAACTATATACAGTACAATAAAAAAAAATAAATATTAGTAATAAAATTTATTTCTATCTTTATCTGAGGTTCATATACTTTCATATACTAGAGTTTTCTCCTTAAAGTGTCGACGTCTATCATGAAAATCGAAATTTCCTGTTTTCCCTCCTTTAAATAGTCTGTATACCCTGGTACACTATTGCTGTTTATATGGAGGTGTTTGACAATGATAGCAAAATGAGTACGGCATTCAGCATACAAAGTAAAATTTTATTTAAAAACCTCTTGACTTCACTAAGCAATGGAGAATGATTATGTGAACGTTAGGCAAGTATAGAAATAATAAATTTTACCCTAAAAGATTTATTCATTTCTATGAATCTCACCTGAGGCTCACATGGCTGAATCACACACTTTGAAGGAGGAGGGTAAGTGTGGGAAAGAGACTAATCAACCATATAGTCTAACTTAAAAATTTACTCCCACTAACCATACAAGGCTCACCTCATATCACTAGAGAATCTTGTGGCTTCCCACCGAAAGCTTCATAAAACTTCTGTAATAGCAAATAAATCCAGCTGGATAAATACTAAATAATAAATAGCCATGAGGACTAAGAGACCAATAGAAATGTTACGGCATCTTAATAAACACGAATTACCAAAATACACACATCAAATACAATTTACATTAGAACATCACCTACAGCTACCAGAAACCCTTCTCTTAGATAGTGTTTGGACAACAAAATGGTACACTAGTGGGCTGCTACCAAAAAACCTTAACAATAAAAGATTCATCACAGAAAATAAGAGAAGTTGAACCTTCAAGTCTCTAGCCTGCCAGGAATTCAATTAAACAAACGTAGTACTCTTAGAGGAAGGATGCACTGGCATCCTAACACATCAAAAATTATTAACCTTTCCCCTAATATTATAAGACTTGTCTAAATAAAATTTTAACCGCCCTAATTTGGCAAAGAAACCTATCCTCTGATGCACTACACACCTTTCTCCCTAATGAAAGATTGTGGAAAAAATGGGGAAGATTTTTCACCTTGAAACAAATAATTCCCTACCTACACTCAACATACTGTTTCCATGAAGCTTCACTTATTTAAACTTCGAATTGATTTTTTGTTTACTCCCGATGGTATTCCCTGTTCCCACGTTAAACATAGACTTTGAAGACTCATTACTGAGCCTATCCTAACTCCAAAATTAACGCGTTCGGACAAAATGTCGACAGACAGTGTCGAATGGACAGTGTCGAACAGACAGTGTCGAAAGAGAGATAAAATGACGTAACAATTTATCTAATGACCTAATTAATATTTAACTATATAACAATGTTTACATTGATATATCCATACATATACATTCTTGAGAGAGAAATTGAGAATAAAGTATCCAATTGTCTAATGACTGAAATTACTCGTTATCAAATTAACCTTTGGCTATATAACATTGTTTACATTGATATATCTTTTCATTATATACAGCATTCAGTCTGTTAGAGATTCACTCATCAGTTCTTCACTCACCAGTTAACGTCCTTCGAGATTCCAAAGTTTCAATTAAATTCCCATCATACCAAACCCATCCTAATAGAAATAATCAAGACTCAAATGGGTGGAAAGAAACTGCTACACGAAGGCTATGCATACGTGATAGATAAAGTGATTAATGAACGAATTTATTGGAAATGTGAAAAACGACACCATTGTAACGGCATAGCAATAACGCAAGATGAAACAATTTGTAAAACTACAGAGCATTCACATCAGCAAGACAGTTATCATATTGATGCTTTAAAAGTTATAGATAAGATAAAAATTAATTCTCAACATTCTGAAGAAATTCCAACGTCTATAATAAATCAGTGCGCAAACTATGTTCCAGTTTCCATAGTTGGAAAGCTTCCAAGAAAGGAGTCTCTAGCTCGGACAATAGGGTGAGTTCGCAATTCAACTTTCAGCGGCGAAAACTTGACTGTCACAACAAGGGGAGAACCATTCTTATTATTTGATGAAACTGGTGTAAAAATAGATTCAACAACCCGGAATCTCTATAGTTTGAGGTCCAATAGAAGATGGTTCTGTGAAGGAACTTTCAAGTCGGCCCCTAATGAAAAACAACTATATATCATTCATGGTCTTATTGATCAAAATGTGACTTTACCGTTAGTGTACTGCATTAGCGAAAACAAAGATTAGACTACTTATTCCATTATTTTTCAGTTTTTGTATGAAAAGCAATTAGATCTTGTTTCTACTACCACTGATTTAACGATCGGCCATCAACCAAATGAGGATAATTTTCCGGAATCCACAATTTATGGACGCTTCTTTCACTTCGGGCAGTGTCTGTGGAGAAAAATCCAAGGCCTAGGACTGCAGACCTGGTATAACGAGCGCAATACTGCTTTTATCATGAGGCAAATACAGGCCCTCGCATTTGTTCCTCCCTGTGATGTCTGTGCTCTGTTCAATAAGATAATGGAGTCTTTTGATGAAGAAACCGATGAAACATTAGGAGAATTTTTACCATATTTTGAAGCTGCATAGCTGGGAATCGTTCAGAGGGGAAGGAGAAGAAAGCCATTGTATGAAATTGACTTGTAGTCAGTTCACGAGAGAGTTGCAAACGATTTGCCAAGGACCAATAACTCCGTTGAAGGTTGCCATAATGCATTTCATAGACGAGTGAAGATTTGCCACCCAAAAGAGGACAAGCTTTTAAGAAAACTTCGTATGGAGCAGGACAGCACTGAAATGATTCTACAGCAAATTCATCAAGGCCGAGACGTAAGAAGAAAATACAAAAAATATGCTATCCTTAACCTAGGACTAAAAAGTGTTTTTGATACATACGACGTCGATGCTGGATTAGAAAATCTTAGAACCATCGCTCACAATCTTTAAATAAATATTGCTGCAAGTTTTTTAATACAATAATACATTTGTATCTTTATATTCTATATTTTCTCATAAAATTTTCATTGCTTATATTGATGCATAATTGTAATCCTTTATCCATTTTATCTTTTCGACACATAGTCTGTTCGACACTGTCTTTGTCCTAGTACCAGAATTAATACCCTTAGGGGGCATTTAGGACTTGCTAGTTGCCGAGCCTACACTAGGAGATATTAGGTCACGGACTGTCAAATTATAATAGAGTTTTCTCAATCTTGAGAGAAACTGTTAAAAGGTTATTAGAAAGCAGTAGGCATAATACGTCATGTCACATTATTGATGATGGTATGGATAGGCTGCTCATATGCGCTTGCTCCATTGGAGGGAGGGATATATGGATCCAAAATCCTATCCTATTCTCTTATCTAGGAATCCAATAGTTGTGAAGACTGGACTGCAAAATTCAATGGTATAATCTGGGCCAAATTGAGAGATTGAAGCTCACACGGAGGTATTCGACTCTTATAAAGTACTTTGTACCATTAGAATTTTTAACAAATGATATGCTAGAAACACTAGAGAAAATTAAGGAGTTAGCCTACGGTTCGCATCAGCCCAGGTTAGCATAGCAACTCTGCCAGCGGTCACAAGTGCGTTAGACGTCTCAGATAGCATGGACATAGTAACCTTTTCCATAAACAAAGAAAATTGAAAAATGGAGTATTAAGCACATCACTTCATCGAGTCCGGTACCAGCTTGAGCAGTAACATCCACACCAGAATCTTAATCCACTAACCTGGTCTTTAGATGCTCCCCTGATTTGAAATCAATCTTTTTCTTAACTTAAGTGCCCTCTGAACTCATTCGGACATAAGCCTAACATATTCCTCCATAAAAGGGTCTAATTACCTCATATTCAATACATCTACGATCCAAGTCATATTAGTGCCTCAAACAAGTGACAACAAAGGCGATAAGGATCCTTAACCTCTAGTAACAACCTACATGAACAATTAACACAGAAGCATTTCAGAACCAGTAAAAGACATCCTCACTCAAGCTAACACTTGAAAAGAAAACGCTCAATTTATAAACAGCTTCCATTGAATTAGACTGAATGGTGTACCCAAGCCACCAGCAATGCAATAAATCTCCATATAATGAGCCATAGTCTACTAGGGGGTAGAAGCTTCCAGAAGTGAGGGAAAATGAAAAGTTTGGATTTTTATGCCCGACCTAGTGAGCTATGAGGGGAAGCCATATGAACCTCAGGTGAGGCTCATAGAAAAAATACCATACAGTAGGAATAACCTTTATGATACAGTATATCATAATATGCACAAAAAAGGTTCTATTAGAAAACCTTTCTTACAAAACAAATTATTTTTCAATAGATTTTATCCTGTATTTTAATCACATAAGCCTCACCTTCCATTTCTTGTTAAGTATTAATTTTCTATAATTCAGCCAGATTTTTGGGTACACGCATTTAATTCCTCAACCATATTGAATAAAAGCAATCATACCTCGTTTAACAGTCATAGCCAAATAAGACATTTATTTTTCTTCTAACTAGGTAGTACTTCTTTGTGAGAGAGGGCAGGTCTGAAGGGGGGGGGGGGGGGTCGGCTTCTTCATTCAAAAGGGTTACCCAAACCTCAAGATGTTAATAAAAACTAGTGTAACAAGCTTGGAATATACATGAATAAACTTTAGGCATAAATACAAAAAAAAAAAAAAAAATTCCATCATAACACTTTACAAATCTCGAAGAACAAATACTAGTATCTTCTTTGAAGAATTCACTGTGCTCATTGAGATGAATATTATGGATAAAATAAATTAGCTATTTGTGTGAGACTTAAATATTTGGATGGATGACGCATCAAATCTTTATGTTTCAGCATTTAGTGAGCTATTGGATTCACATCAATTGGTGAATAATGTTGACTGGGCAACTACTTTGACTGGGCATACGTTGGACCTAGTTTTAAGTGATGGAATGGATAACATTGTATCTGATATAAATGTAGAAGAGAAGTGAATTATCTTTCCAGTGCACAAACTTATTACGTTTAGACTACCTCTACAGAAACACGCAGTGGTGAAGAAAATAAACTTCAGACATAAATCAAAACTCTTTCCTTACGTATTTATTGAAGAAGTTACAAAGAAAATAAATTATGCTACTAGCATTCCTTGGGATCATGATAACCAACGTTTGTTGGGCGCCATGTTTGTTGACTGCCTTATGAACATATAAAATAGGGTGAATATGATACCATGTGTCCACTGATGGAAACAACTATAATTGTTAAAGACCAGTCCCCTTGGTTTGATGGGGTGACTTTAGAGAAAAATGGAAAAAAGTGTAAAGAAAGAAAGTTGAACCAGTTAAAAAACTGGAAGTACATGGGTAAAATATTTAACTGCGATGTGCCAATATAATTTCCTACTCAGAAGGAAAAAAAGCTAATATTATAAGAGAAAGAAACGCGAAGCAGCAACATCGTCTCCTAAATGGTAGCCTATAATGGTAAATGTAAATGAAAAAAGGCTACCAGAGGGGTATAATGACCAGGAAGTAGCAAATAATTTTCTAGTATTCTTTAAAAACAAAATAGAAAACATAACTAGGTCAGTTACAAACATTCACAATCAGATTAGTGCTACACCAGATATACATAAAATTAACGAGATTCAATAAAATAACACAAGACCATGACACCAGGATTATCAAAAGAGCAAAGAAAACAAACTGTACGATCGATCCAATGCCAATATCTGAAGTAACTGGAGAAACAAACTTTTCTAGTCTAGCTAATATAATTACGTGAATAGCAAATACAAGCATTGATGAATGCAAGTTTCCCAATCTGAGAAAATGGGTATAATCACACCGGTTCTGAAAAGTGCTCTAGGTTATCAGGAATTAAGCTCGTATAGACCTATTTCGAATCTATCCTTTATTTCAAATTTGCTAGAATACGTAATTCTTGAACAACTAATTAGTCACTTAGAAGAGATAGAAGCTTTGCCAGACAATCAGTCTGCTTACAGAAAATTATACTCTACGGAGACAGCTATCTGTTCTATTGTAAATGATATACTGGAAATGACGGAGGAAAACAAATGTGGTAGTTTAATATTACTTTATTTTAGTGCTGCTTTTGATACAGTTGTGCATAAACTGCTACTAAATGATCTATAGTCCATCGGTATTGAAGATTAAATTTTTTAATACCTAAAAGACAACCTGGTTGAAAGAAATTACTGTGTGCAAATTGGAAACTCTTATTCATCATATGAACCTTTAAACATAGGGGTACCTCAGGGGAGCGTACTGGCCCCAAACTTATTGTGTCTATACTATTGGTCTGTCGAAAATACTGCAAAGGCATGGAGTGAAGTTCAAACTATTTGCAGATGATACACAATTTTATTTCTCCATAAATGATATACAGTAGACTGCACCACTGAAACTCTAATCCAAATTCTTACCAGTGTAAGGGAATGGATGACAATCAAACAACTAAAATTAAATGAAGATAAAACTAAGTTTATGGTGGTTGGAAAGAAAAACAGCGCAAGAAACTTGGGTGACTTTCAAATAAACAAATAACAACTGTGCCCCGATATCTAGTAAAGTTCGAGATCTAGGCGTATTTCTTGACTGTAACTTGTCTTTCAATGCCCAAATAACCAAGTAGTAAAAACTACTGGTTATCATCTCAGAAACATTGCTTTTATAAAGAAGTACCTAGACGAACTTTCTGTAAAGAAACTCGTGATATACTGTGTTATTACCAGGAATGACTACTGCAACTCTATCTAATACAATTCACCAAAAGTGCAACTTAAGAAATTACAAAACATAATAAACAGAAGAGGAGGACTGATAAAAAGTGTCCCACCACGAGAAAGGATCACTCGTATACTAATTAATTTATACTGGCTGCCTATTAAAGCGAGAATTGAGTTTAAAATATGTACAATAACCGGGTGTCCAAAATATCTAGGAGAATTGCTACATATTGTGCTGCCAACAAATTGTGTTGACACGAGAATAGTTACAGATGGTTTCAAATTATTGGAACCTAGATGTATGTCTACTTTAGGCTCTAGAGCCTTTAAATATGTGGCTACGAGACTACACAATAAGGTCTCACTAAACATTAGAAAGACTGAAGATATTAAGTGCTTTGATGGTGTAGATTTGACAATAAACGAGCAATATGCGTGAATGCTTTCGAATGAACTTGATAAAATGACTGTGGAGGTCCTTTAGAGAGGAGGGTTCCCCTGCTTTATAGGACCACAAAATCAGCCCGTAAAGTAAGTAAATACATCCTGCAAGTTTCTTTTAAAATGAAATTCCATTGGCCCTTCTAAAAATATCATTGTGCCTTATTACTGAAATGTTTCTTTTATAAACAAAGCTTCATACTTTATGTTTTGTTAACATGTCTTTCCTCTAAAAAAATCTCACTTGATCAAAGACTTATGTAGTTTCATTCATGGAAGGAATTATACTGTTGTACCATCATTGTTCTTTTATATGAGTAACAACCGAACATTATGCAAAACAACCCTCCTTTGTTCCTATCTCCCTACCAAACTCTAAGAGGTCGCAGTACATGTCTTTAGCCATCTGAATAATTCCTACAAAGCTAGAAATCCTACAAATCTTATGCAAATTATAATATATACATATATATATATATATATATATATATATATATATATATATATATATATATATATATATATATACACAGTATATACGCACGAACGTTGTAAGTCCTTATGAATTGCAGATGCAAAGGCCAGGGCAATGTCCTAGAGAGTGACCATATATAAAAGCTCCCTCCATCACCTTAGGAAGGGCAGCCAATGGCTGTTGATGACTAAGCAGGTAGACAGACCTATATGCCCCCCCCCAAAAAAAAAAAAAAAAAAAAAAAACTTTCGCTATCGAGGATAGGGAGGTTGTAGACATTACTAGAAAATATCGAGCTTGATCGGGGCTTGAACTCCAGTCCAACAGATTTCGAGGCATGGAAATTTTCAATAGGCTACCACAATCCTATTTATCTACATCTATCTATCTATCTATCTATATATCTATATATACTGTATATATATATATATATATATATATATATATATATATATATATATATATATATATATATACATATATATGGAGCTCATTAATAAACGGCAAGAACAAGCTCCCAAAAGACAAAAACCTACAAAGATTATTAACCTACGATGCAAAATGTATATGTGGCAACTGACTTCCGGCTGCATGATTATGCATGCAACAATAATGTTAAGTGTATACGTACTGTACGCCTTAAATTTGAAAGAAAATGCTTTTCATGAAAAGCCCAAGGAAATAAAAAGCAAAAACCAACTACAGATATGGTCATAAGCGGTTCTCTATTTTTCATTATGCAATGTGCATCTGCAACGGTGTTACATACCATTTTCACAAAAAGGGAGCCAAAGATGAGAGTAATTGGTCTTCAGAAAAAAAACATTAACGAATCTTGTAAGTTCGTACTAGATATATAACATGATAAAATCTTCAACCATACATCAAAGTAAAAAAAAAAAAAAAAAAAAAAAAAAAATGAATATCTAGCCATTTTTTTTCAAAGAGGTCCCAAATAAATGTTCATTATTGGCGTATATTTGTTATTATTATTATTATTATTATTATTATTATTATTATTATTATTATTATTATTATTATTAATTGCTAAACTACAACCCTAGTTGGAAAAGCAGGATGCTATACTTATGCCCTGGGCTTATAATCATCATGCAACGAAACACAATTTTTTATTGCAACCCTCTTAAAAGTTGAATAAAAAATCTGATGCAATTGATGTCAGGAACCAATAATGAGATCCATTGATGCGAAACGCTCTTTACCGCTATAACTATCCATAAGGTCTTTCTCTCATACAAACTACTTCCCCGATAATCTCCCAATTTCCCTTGCCCTCCAAAACAAAACCCTTTGCAAGATTTCTAGAAACCCATTAAAAATAATTACACTCGTATTGAAATAAAACTGAAGAATTTTGCTTAGGCAAATGATAAATATATACTGTAAGCAATTTACAATATTGAATAATGTACATTAATGCATAAATCAAAATTATTTCTAATTCAATATAATTTCCTTTACATATGGATAGAATTTTTTTTTTACTTTTTATTGAAAGAAAGGTTCAAATAAGTGAATTATCTTTTTTGAAAGCAAGAAAATAGAACCAGA
>NC_090739.1:52130503-52175503 GCF_036898095.1 Palaemon carinicauda
AATTTTATCCAACATAGCCTTTTTCAGATTTGCCTTTTTCAATCTTTCACTAAATTCTAATTCTAGAGACCCTGCATTGGAGATCATAGTTCCTAAATACTAAAATGATTCTACCTCATTAATCTTTTCTCCTTCCAGTGATATTTCATCTTCCATTGCATACTCCGTTCTCATCATATTTGTCTTTCTTCTGTTTATCTTCAGCGCAACCTCTTGTGATATTTCATTCATTCTGGTAAGAAAGCTTTGCAAATCCTGTGGTGTTCTACTAACAAGGTCAGCATTATCAGCATACTCTAGGTCTGCTAAATTCCTATCACCAATCTATTCTAATCCTTCTCCCCCATCTCCCAGTGCTCTACGCATTACATAATCCACGAGGAGGATAAACAATATAGGTGGCAACACATTCCCTTGGAATACTCCGCTGTTCACTGGAAATTCATTTGGTAAGACTCCATTACAATTAACTTTGCACCTACTATGCTCATGAACAGACTTAATCAAATTTACATATTTAAGAGAAATTGTATAATACACACACACACACACACACACACACACACATATATATATATATATATATATATATATATATATATATATATATATATATATATATACAATCATCACAGATGCTGCTTGACGAGTTGAGAAAACCCTATCATATAAAACATAGGAAAAAAATGCCATCCGTTATTTGTCAACTTTTAAGACATCTGCTTGCCAAAAGAAATATTAATATCTAGTTGCACGTTGATCAGCGGTTTAATGGAAATTAATAACTTTGTTGCTATAATTAAATAATCACATATCGGCTTATTGTGGCCACTTTCAGTAGCATCTTGTTTAAATTGTTCTTTTTCACGTCATAGTTAGTGGGTTTATGTAAGTTATAGCATGATGGTGCCTTGGTTTCTTTGGCATTATAGACAAATTAACAGATCTTAATCTGAGATCAAAATAATTAGGTCTGAGAAAATTAGTTCGACATCATTCATGTAAATGTATTACTGGATTAATTACCAATTTATTCTCTCTGTATGGAGTCGTACAATTTTTTTTTTTTTTTTACAAAAGATTACATCAGATTATGGTTGTAGTGGTTTGATTGGTAACGTCTCTGCCAGGTGTTTGCCAGACGGGGGTTCGAGTCCCGTTCAGACTCGTTCGTTCCTTTAGTGTCTGCAATCTTACCATCCTTGTGAGCTGAGGTTGGGGGGTTTGGGGGAGCCTATAGGTCCATCTGTTGAGTCATCACCAGCCATTGTCTGGCCCTCCCCGGTTCTAGCTTGGGTGGAGAGGTGGCTGGGGCCCTGATCATATGTATATATGGTCAGTCTCTAGGGTATAGTCGTGCTTGCTAGTGCAATGCCAATGACTCTTGCCTCTGCCATGAGCAGCCTTTAACCCTTTAATGGTTAGACCACAATGTATGACTTATCTGGCAAATGCTCTTGTTAATCCAGTTTAATCTTTCCTTTCAATATAGTAATGCCTCTAGTAAAGCAATGAGACTTATCCGTGTCTAACAACAATATGCTGTGTATGCTGCATTGTTTCTTCAATCTCAGTGTCCACTTCAGAATAGGAAGACGCTTGATTTGCAGCTCCAAATAGTAAGCTTATTTTATTATATTTGCTTTGTGCATATTTCAGCGATTTAAAGATGATTTCTCCGGATTTTTTAAACTGCTACGTTGTTCTGCATGGGAATTGTTTTTTGGGGGTAATCTTGATCCACATTATCTTTGTGCCTCATGCCAGGGACATTTTTATTTTTATTAAGAGAATCTTGTGACGAGTGCTTGCACTCCAATGTTCCTCTTTGGTGAGTATGTTTCATGATTGCTAACCATATAATAGAAAGCTTACTTTTAGTTCAATAGAAATCCAGAGACTAGGCTATTTGATTGTAGGCGGAATGATGAGGAAGATAATACCATCCAAGCCTTTAACTTTGCTACAGCCTATCGAGCCTAGTGTTGATAATTATGACCTTATTAAGAATTTAACGTCATTAGCTCCTTTTGTGGAAGCTAAGAAAACCAATAAGTCTCTGTTTAGGGGAAATTTTCCGGCCTAGCATGCCCTACTTCAAACCCTAAGTAATCTCCTGAAGTGGTAATTAGTAGCTCTAGTGCACCATTCCGTAAGGGTTTTGATGGTGAATAATACCTCTCAGATTTGAGATCCTCTCATAGAACCTCGAATTCTTTATTTACTTTAGACCTTTCTGCTGCAATACCTGCCCACTACCACATTTCTAGCCGTCCTTTTACGCAACTATATTACGAAGCAGAAAAAATTAGATGGTAGGCAGGATCCTTATATTCCTGTCGTTAAAGTAAGTGCCTCTAAACAACTGTTTATCCCATGTGTCAAGATGGCAGTCTGGATCTTATATTACCCCTCTTGATGAAATAGCGTTGTTTAACAAACTCTTATTACTATATGGATGGCATGGGAAATCGTAAGATTCCCTTAGACCAAAATGTTTTTTTTAATTAATCTTTTAAAAGTTTCACTAAAATTGTTCAGTTGCATCATGGTCAAGTTTTTCTCTTATGGGCTAAATGTAGGGATTAGTAGGCTACCTTACTTAAACAAATACGCCCAAGTTTCCATAAGTTGTAAGTAAAAAAATAGAACTACAGTTAAGTAAGGCCTTTAAAATATAATATTAAAAGGAAAAAATAAAAAGATTAGTCATTAAGATGAATAAAGAAGATACTAAAGGTACGAAATTCGTTTTGAGTAAGATCTATAAATTATTATCCTAAATTCAAAGTAAGAGTGGTAATTCAAGTTCCCATTTATAGTTGAAATTAAAGCCTTCTATTCTGGAAGACGGGTGGATCTTTTCTTAGTATTGTTGTTGAATTTTTAAGTAATAGATCGCAAAGAGTTGTTGTTGATGGGCACCATAGTGAGTGTAGGAATGTGACATCTGGTGTTCCTTAGGATAGTGTTCTTAGCCGATTACTTTTTAACTACAATATATACACATGACATTCGGTTTGGCCAAGAAAACAAGCTCGTTACATATGCAGGTGATGCTGCTCTCTTTGCATCAATTCCATCTCCTGAATATAGATCTGTGGTTGTTGAATACCTTATTGGAGATATACCTAAATTTGGTGCATGTTGCAAATTATGGGCATGAAATTGAATCCTAACAAAATTCAAAGTATAATTATAAGCAGGTCGAAGACATTGTCCCTTCTACATCAGGATCTCAGCATAGATAATCTTCTTTAACTCTATATAACTTAAAATTTTAGGTGTGATTCTCGACAGAAAATTAACTTTTGAGAAACACATTAGGTCTGTGTTTTCTTCAATTGCACAAAAAATAGGCTTATTGAGAAAGTCTTCATAAGATTTTCGGTGACCAATCTGTTCTGAAGTGTTTTAATTCTATCATTTTCTACCTTGTTTCGAGTATTGCTCTCCTCTCTGGTTTTCAGCTGCCGATTCTCATCTTAATTTATTGGACAGGAACTTGCCGTCAATTAAATTTCTTATTCCTGATCTAGATATTAATCTGTGGCATCGTCGTTCGATTAGTTCTTTATGCAGGTTGCAAAAGATTTTTTATAATTCTGACCATACCTTACAATCACATCATCCCAGACAGTACTATCCTGTTTGTAATAGTAGTTATATAGTTAATTTTTATAGGCATACCTTCTCCATCATGTGGCTTAACACCATACAGTATTCTAGAAGTTTTATTCCAACTGTGACCACGTTGTGAAATGATCTTCATAATCGGGTAGTTGTATCGGTAGATGTTCAAAAGTTCAAACTTGCAGCATATGTTTTTATGTTGAACAGGCTGACTATAAGTCTCCTTTTTTAGTTTATATATGAAATATCTGTTTTAATGTTGTAATGGTCTTAAAATATGTCATTTTAATTGTTCATTACTTCTCATATGATTTATTTATTCCCGTATTACCTTTCTTTACTGGCCTATTTTTCCCTGGTGGAGCCCTTGGGCATATAGCGTCCTCTTTTCCAACTAGGGTTGTAGCTTAGCTTATAATAATAAAGAAAACAACAACAACAACAATAATAATAATAATAATAATAATAATAATAATAATAATAATAATTGCCGTTTATTCTGGGTTAGGATCTGTTCTCTGCTCCTGGGCTCATCAGCAAGGAAATTATAAGTTCTTATAACAAATACCTTAATGAATTCTTTTGAATCTTTTGACATATGTGGTATGAACCTATATAGTTGATTAGATAAAAGGTTCTAACTTCAAATACCGATTAATCTATTTATCGGATTACTTTTATGTTGCCAGATACTTAGAAGGTTAGCTCCAGATAATTAGTTCAAAAAACTAATTATCTATTTTAATGATTATCCCATGGTAATATGAAAATTGTGATTCTGGTTGTTGTAAAATGCATTTTAGAATCACACCGCATGGATTCTGGTCATCTAATGCAGTCCAGTATTGTTTACCGACTAATGAACAGTAAAATATATGCATATTAAAAACTTACAAGTACCTAGACTTCTAAATGTTTATAATATTTTTATTTATGCCCATTGATAAAAGACAGGCAATGTTAGAAATGTGAAAATGGTGAACACACGAGTCCCCTTAAAATGAAAGACTCCCTAACTGAAAATCAGACATGTATAAATTGAATCAAAGTAAAGTTTTCCCCGATCCGTGGCTGTTGGTAATTGTCAAAGAATCTTCCCAAATTTCTCTATCCTCCAGTCTTCACTTGTCCAAGGAAGTAATCCAAGTTTGCTATAAAAAAAAGCACTAATTTCTTCAATCTACAGGGTTGGAAACTAGTTCTGAAAATCACGTTTAACAAAATTTTACAATTATCAAAGTTTTTCATGGAAAGACCCCTCAACAGTTTTTTGGAGGCAATAAAAAAGGAGATTGTGTTTTTTTTTTTTTTTTTTTTTCATCAATTTGAATTCGAAGAATCTCTTCGTTATGTCAGTGGTTCGAAGGTTTGCCAATGAAAGTGCCGGTTTTTTGGTCCCTGGTCATCCCCTCAAGGGTTCATTAGGATGATGACCCACATTTCCATAGGCTAATAGTCATAGGACTCAGTTCTCTTATAACTGACGACTGAGTATTTTTGTCATGCTTTAGAAGGGAAGCAGACTCAACAAGTATACAGTAGTTTCTCAGGTTTTCAAATAGTTAGGGGTTTCTTGTCTATGTAAATGTATCTTGTAGTGCCTATTCCGAAGCTACTTTATTTGAGGATGTAAACAGAAGTTCCTCTTCCAATTTTTCATTATATTAATAATGTTCAAAAGATGACGTCTGCCTGTTCAGGTGTGGCGAGACTTTATTGGACCATGATGTCTTTGGGGGAAATTCGTTCCGATAGGCATTTTACCAAGAGACCTTTTCAATTTCATCTCAATCTGAATTGAAACAAGATTTTTTAACTAAACACAATCTCGATTCCACTGATGAACAATCTAATTTCATTACTAGGTGGTTGGGGCGATCTCGATCACTTATCCTTAGAGATAATATCCCAGACCTCTTTCTGTGTACAGGACCTCCACAAGAAGGATCGCAAAAAGTTCTAGATTTCTTACACCTGTCAGAGAAATGAACGCACAAGGATCAACTCTTTTATGTCAAAGGCTCTTCAGGTTCAGGAAACACTGCTATTAGGAAACACCATGGTAGTGTTCTCAGGAACCATGATTGCATTGGCATACACCCAGAAACAAGTGGAGGCGATATGTAATCTCTATACCAAAAAGAAGAAATATTATCCAATTGGGAAAATTTGAGAGCATTAAGTAATTTTCCTCGGTTCATTGAGGAGACAGGTATGTGAATAAATTCAAGTGCATCCAAAAGAATGGTCGCCACATCCGCCAAAAGGGTCGACCAAACACAAACATGATTGCAATCTGACTTAAAAAAGATAGATTTGTTTTGTTCACCAGGGAAAGTGAATGCCCAGCTGAAAGATGATTAAACCTGGACCTTTACACCTTTCCAGCTGTCGACGTGATAAAGGAGGTGACAGATATATTTGTATACAGTAGGATGGCGCTGATAGCTACGTTTTGGCTACAGAAGGAATGGTTCACAGTCCTGCACCCAGTTATTGGAGTGTGCAAGGGGATCGTCATGCAAACCAATGCTTGCAGACAAGTATTTATGGGTAATGCCCTAAATCCATAGGAGCTATACCTTACCAAATGGAGTCCTATCCACTGTGTCTTTTGAAGCATATGACTTTTGAGGTCCTCTAAGTTGGCTATCATGTCCCAAAAGACAGTCAACTAAAAATACATAACATAATTGAATGTTTGTTTATATATTTTAAATTAGTATTTAGTAATCAGACGAAAATTTAATATTTTTTGCCGGATTTCATATTTAAAACTGAATTTGAGACTACAGTTTTGCAACAACTTTTTCATTTGAACTTTACAAAAGGAGGTGGTCGTTTATTCAGGGGATACTTTTCCTTGACCGGTAAGAGGCATTTAATATCATTTGAGCAATTCTACGGTTATAAAGAGGTAATATGCCTTATCTATTAGAACTGAAATACGACCTCTGTCCAAGAATGCAATGCCATTCAGATCATTTGTTTGATCACGAAATATAAAAAAGAATTGTATCCAAATCTAGATTGATTTGAAAATTAGGCTTCATGATATAAGAAGTACGCATACATCTAAAATATTTGCTAAAACCTTTACCAAATCTATATTCCCTAAACATTACCTTCAAGAGTCATAGTTACATGTTGAGCTTAGGGGACAACAGTATAGTTGATGCTGTGGATGTGGTCTAATAGCAAGGTTATTTCAAGTGGTTTGTTTGGTAGAATTATGCTTGGTGGTTACGGTCTGTGAACCTTTGAAATTAAATTTCTTAGTTTTTGTAAAATTATTTAAGTAGTCCTATTTCTACAATAATTTTTTTTATATAATAGAGTAATTAGGTGGTAATGTAATCTTCAAAACGTTAACCTGGAATGTAGAGTCCCAAAAAGCCTATGTTACTTAAGTGAAGGTTAATTAATAGAATATGGAATACTCGATGCCCTATCGCTTTCCTTTATCGGCTTCCTACCACCTCTAGGGAGTGGATTTCAGCAATATGAACATTAAGGGAGGCTCATACAAATAAGCATGATTTTAATGATAGCATTTTCATTTCTATACCCACCCGATGTTCACATACATGCCCGTCCTACCCACTGTCAGGTAGCATCACGAGAATAGGGAATTATTTCGACTTTGAGACTGAAATACATGTGCAGCATGTTATTGTTGTTAGACAGTAGGATGTCTCGTAGCTTGACATTAATAAATTGGAAGGAGTGAAAATGGGCAAATTCATAATTTACGGGGTCAACGTCGCCATACCAAATTTCCTAGGAGGAAACGAATATGATCATCAGATGAGTATAGAAATAAAAACTTTCATTATAAAAATTCCGGTTTTTTTTTTCTTATTCAAGTTCTATGTCCAATTACAATGTGAGACTGACCATGTCATCCTGATATTCATTAGGCTACTGAGTATTAAGCTGCTGCCTCCATTTTAGCTCTTTACAGGAAATAATGCCTGCACGAAAGAAAATATATCTGCAGTAACATAAAAAATTCAGTATTCAGACTAGCATCAAAGAAAGTACCAACTACAAAACGGTACAGTCTACCACAAAATAAACTATAGTAAGCCTATACTGTACAGAAGGAGCAATGAACTCAAAAGAATAAACGTCGATGAGTTACATAATGTGACCCTTACAAATGAGTATCAACTAAAATCTTCAGTTGTTATAACCTGATGTCGTCCTTGTCAATATGGAATAATACAGGTTTTCACAGCGAAAAGGATTTATTACCAAGATAGCAAACAAATTTACATATTCGGAAGGAACACCATATTCCAGAAGTATAGCTACATTGGTCATACAAAAAAGAACTTTGCAAAAGTGTTTACAACGCTACAGAAAACAAGGTACCATCTTCTAACATATTAGAATAACCATCAACCAAAGGTTTTAATTAGAACAACTGATATGAAGTACTAAAGCTATCAAAAGTTGAGAGACTATATAGCTCTCATTAAAACCTAGGCCATTTTAGATCCCATATATACCCTTAGTCAGGTAAATATGATTTGAAATCAGTTTTGTTTTCGTCATCATAAAGAAGTCCAATAAGTAAAACATATCACTCACTATACCGTATAATTAGAGAGAGAGAGAGAGAGAGAGAGAGAGAGAGAGAGAGAGAGAGAGAGAGAGAGAGAGAGAGAGAGAGAGAGAGAGCGCTTATAACACCACCCCCACGAAATTTCACTGTCTCGCATATTTAGCTAATTAATCTAAATCCTGCATCCTTCATTACTAAAAACTTGTTCACATAAAAGTATTCTCAAGGTGAGAATTAAGGGAATGAATGAAGGGATTGTTCAGCCACCTTTTCCTGATGGAATTGAAGCGTGAATATCGATTGTAAATTAAACTAAAAATGCTAATTTAACAGAGACAGTGTTTGTATGGTATCGCAAGAAGAAATAAAAGTGTTTTTAGATGATTTGGTCATATGAAAAGAATTGACATCAATAAGTTGGTGAAAAGAAGGCATAATTTTTGTTATGTGGGAGGAAGAGAATAGGACTGAAAAATACTGGAGTTTATTAAAAAAATAAAATGGGAAAACCTTGATAAATAGGAAGAGGGAAGATGCATGAATAAAAGAATTGGATGTAAAGTATGTCTGGCCCCAAAATAAATAAATAAATAAATAAAAAAAATGGACACAATATTGAATAAGACATGGGCAATCACGCACTTGGTGTCTTTGATATATTGGTCAACATTGTACATACTTTTAATTTACTCTACATTAGTCCACTATATTTCTGTTATAAAAGACTAACAGGTGCATGTAGTAGTGAGAGCTTGTGATATTTATTTAACTGAATACTTGGTCACAATTTCAGGTCTTCATCTACCTGATCTGCATTAGCTTTTACCCAATATGAATATGGCTATATATTTATTGTACAAATTTTGCCTTTATTTTCTTCTCTATCCCCCCCTACACACACACACACACATATATATATATATAATTTTTATATATAATACATATATACACACATACATATATATATATATATATATATATATATATATATATATATATATACATTATATACATGTAAATGTACTGTATATATAGAAATATTGAGCTATATATATACATATATATATATATATATATATATATATATATTCATATATATTTATATATAGGTATATAATTATATATATATATACATATATATATACACATATATATATATATATATATATATATATATATATATATATATATATATATTTATATACTGTATATATAGGTATAATATATATATATATATATATATATATATATAATATATACATATATATAAACAGTATATATATATATATATATATATATATATATATTTATATATATAGGTATATATATATTTATATATATAGGTATATATATATTTATATATATAGGTATAATATATATATATATACATATATATATATTTATATATATAGGTATATAATATATATATATATACATATATATATATATATATATATATATATATATATATATTTATATACATATATATATATACATATATATATATATATATATATATATATATATATATATATATATATATTTTTTGTTTGACACTTCTCGCAGGTAAGGAGCTAAATGGATAATAGGATATCATTTTGTTTGGCTTACAGTACTTGTATATATGTATATTTACCAACCGTGTGTCACACGATCGTATATAGTAACGACATTTCATTTTGTGTATATATTATGCTTGTATCTTCGCTCTCCCCTCGCATTAAAAAGAACCTGAAATAACATGTATGTTTTTCTCACCATTAACTGTTAACCGATGCGGTGTCGGTTGAACAGGAAATTTCCTGTTGCATTGAACCTGAAATAATGTGTCTGTTTTTCTCACTGTTAACTGTTAACCGGTGCGGTGTCGGTTGTACAGGAAATTTCTTGTTGCATTGAGTTTTGTATATAAGGGAGAGTGTTCTGTAATAAAGTCACTCAGTTGCTTTCATCCTGACTTTGAGTCATAACCTTCTCTCGGCTCGTCACAATATATATCCGTAAGTATTGTAATTGTGTTTTGAATGCCTAATGCACTACAAAGATTAAATATAGTATACTTTAACAATAACAGTTATGTAATGCCTCCCAATTCTATACTGGAAATACTAATCTCTCTCTCTCTCTCTCTCTCTCTCTCTCTCTCTCTCTCTCTCTCTCTCTCTCTCTCTCTCGTATGTGACTTTTAATACGCTATACAACACTAAATGTTCGATGTAGGAAATATCAGCATTGTATATTTCTGGAGGCCTTTCATTAATATGATAGTGTCCAGTAAAATATTATTAATAATAATAATAATAATAATAATAATAACAATAATAATAATCATAATAATAATGAAATACACTATCCTTACCACTAACATTAAATACTATTCAGCGCTGAGTCATATTCTACGTATGAATATACCTATGAAAATTATCAAGAGAGGCTCTTAAATATTTACAATATACAGTATGCTTATGTAAAATTTGATAATTTAAACACAATATAAATAATGCAATATGTAAATCAGTGATGATAACAGATTCCAATCTTCTCTATCTCTCTCTCTTATCATAAATTTCAATGGTTTTCTTTAGTATAAAATTTATTTCTATCCTGGATGCCAAATGTGTTTTTTTGGCATATCGTGCACTAACATTATGATGTTTTTTTTTTTTTTTTTTTTTTTTTTTTTGATTCAACATCTTTGACTAATGCCGAAACAGAATCAGCTGGGTGACTAAAAGTTTTCTCTAAAGACGAAACAAAAGGGCCGCCAACGGTATTTGTATAATTTTTGTTTTAGCCATATTTTCAATTCTAACAGAATTAGAATCACAATTATGGTGTCTAATACTGTTTTCAGGGTCAAGGAAATTAAAAATTGCGGAATAAAAGTTATAAATGCATACTTATGGAAACTAAAAAATAAAAGGAGAATAATTGCAATATTTACCAGGAGGTGGAATAATTAGGTAAGTATCCTTAGACAGAAAGATTTTCAGAGTAAAAATTTTACCACCGTAATTACAGCAATATAAAAATTTCTATCGAAGTCATCCACTGACATTTCTGATCCCCAAAATATAATGACAATGCAATCATATATTAATACATTGAGGTGGTCAGAATGTCAATTTTAGAATTAATTTTTTAAATCGTCTGATACAGAGCAAGTTTTAATGTTATTTGTGGAACCAAGACTCCTGCATATTTCTCAGTCTTCATCTTCATAATCACCCAAATCATCTTCTTCCTAATTAGCTGCCATAGCTCTGATATGCTTATTGCAACAGCATGACCCAGCATTACAACCACATAAAATTGAAGAAGACAACTGACCTGACACAACCCCATCTCTCATTGGAAAGAAGGTTATTGGAGAAACCATTGTGCCATTTTCATTTGTGTACCATCCATACTGGATAGGGTTGAAATCAGGAGGATTTGAGTGACTGGATTCCATATGATGACTTGCATTTGCGTCCAGTAAACATGCTGGATAAAGCCATAATTTGTTGAAGGCAATGACTTCAATTTTGGAACAGATATTATCTTTGTAGTAGACATGTGAACTTCTACAAGTTATAACGGTGCATGGCCATATCTCCTTTCAACCTGGAACCATAACAGGCAGAAGTAAAGAAGGAAGTTGACATTTCATTTTTACAAAGCTGTGCAAGTAAGGGAAGGTGATGTCCAGCCATGATGGTCTACAAAGCTGTGGCCTTTCCAATCCCAAACAAATACGAAACAGTGTTGCAGCCAGTCAGTGAACGTACTGCAGGAAGATACCTGGAGAAGGCTTTGAGTATCCCTGCTGTTTGGCGAATGCCTATTGTTGTCCTACCAGAACATGGGCTCTGCATGCTAATACAGCTTTTGATTGAGCACAAATTGCTCCACTTTCATCAAATAAGGATGTTGATACGGTGAAAAGCCCAAACAAAAGGACTTCTTTGACGTCAATATCCCTATTCTGCTGAGACAAGTGACTTGGTGTAGATCAATTCCATATCTTACACAGGCTTGCCATTCACCTTGATATTCATATATCTTGATGCCATTGAAATACCCTTCTTAGATATGGTCTGGTTGATGTTTCAGGCCATCCAGATTCAAATTCAGTCATTTGGTGTCTTCCTATCTTGACAGATTCATCAACATTCACTTGCTGTGTTGTATGAAGTCCTGTAACAATATTCAGTAGATCAGTTGGGCGAGTATCTGTGACAAGAGGATCAATGTAATTTTTAAAAGCAGTTTGTATCTTCTGACGATCGGATGAGTCACTGGCAATCCTTCAGGGCTTTTCTTGTTTGCGGGTGGTGATAATTTTGTTTTCTTCTCTTTTCATTGATGTATACCGCACACGTATCACACGCTCGTACACTGCAACCGTATTTCTGTTTTTTGCATATTGTAATTATTGCTCTCCCTCGTACTGATAACTTGTTTTTGCTTGTACGTGCTTGTATCAATCTATTTGAATTTTTGTGACCTTCTTTCATGGAAACTGTTGTTAAAAAAGCTCGCTGTCTGTTGAAATTAAGTTAGCTGGAATTATGTCGTCTCTCAGTTACCACCTAACTGGTGCATCTGCACACTGGTGGGTCATCAATGTGCAAATGCACCAGTTAGGTGGTAACTGAAACTAACTTTATTTCAACAGACTGAGCTTTTATAACAACAGTTTCCGTGAAAGAATGTTAAAAATATTCAAACAGATTGATAGAGGCACATACAGTACAGGCAGAAACAAGTTATCAGAGCGAGGGAAGAGCGATAACGATATTATACAAAAAACAGATATACCGTTAGTGTACAAGCCTGTAATACGCATGTAATACAGATGTCACATCACAACGTAGTTTACTACAGATACGCATGTGGTACAGATGTCACATCACAACATTACGTGGCTACCCTTGAGAAATTCTGTCAGAAGATCACATGGAAGATTCTCCATGGATCACGAGTAATGCAGGCCATATCTATGTTTAGGAATATAAATGTTTAATCTATAACATTGTAGAAGGCAAATATAACTAACAACATTATTCAAATTATTGATGGTGACCCTATTAAATATCTGATATAACTTGATTAAGTATAACACATTTTTAAATGACAACATGACCGCAAAATTTGAAAATATTCAACAAAAAGTACTACCAAATCCTGCATTTAACAGCTATTATTGGTAGCCATTTTAAAAAACGTACACATTTTTAAGAAATATAGTTTTCATTCTGTCATTTTTGGATTCCTTGACCCTAAGAATATAACATTCGACCCCAAAATTGTGATTCTAAGTATTAGAATTGAAAATATGGATAAAACACGAATCAAATCGATACCGTTGGATGCCATTTTGTTTTTCCTAACTAAAAATTTCCTCCAGGGTGCCAATCTGATACCCAGCTGATTGTGCCTTAGGACTACTCAGATATATTGAATCAAGAAAAAACTTCATAGTCCGCTGGCCTATTCAGGTTGAAAAACAATCACGTTCGAATTTATACAAACATTCTAATAATCAAATAACTTTATTTGTTAATAAATAAATTTGCACTTTTCCTCTTAATGAAAGTTCTTTAAAGATGCCATAACAAAGTATCATTTGATATGCCCGGCTCTACTCATCATTTAGTTTTCATATTTGCAATATATTTAAAACAAAATATCCCTGTCTTTAAAACCAGTTTTCCCAATCTGAAGTTCGACGTAGGACTAACACATAAAAATGAAGAAAAATCTTGGCCCACGCATATAAGCTCTCTCTCTCTCTCTCTCTCTCTCTCTCTCTCTCTCTCTCTCTCTCTCTCTCTCTCTCTCTCTCTCTCTCTCTCAATTTAATAGTTCTTATTATACCATTTTAATAGTTTTTATTATACCATTAAGTAAAAATTCATATAAAATATTTGATTATATAAAATTTCTAATTTATCATAAAATTGTGCACTGATTTTTTTATATGGAAGATCTTTAAAGTTACCATGAAATTATTATATTTGATACATTGAACTCTCCTCACCAAATAATTTTCCTTGTCTTTAAGACTAAACGTTTCAGGCTGGAAGAGGGGACTTTCCTTTAGCTCTGGGGAAATAGATAGTGATTCTATCTTTTTATTGGGGAGGCGAGGTCGTGTGTATAGGAATTACCCTGAATATTTACTATTGTGTATGAGTGAGTCCATGGTTGGTGAATCAACTGATAAGGACACTAAACTGAATACTTTACATTCGATACCACTCAGGTGTTTCATTATTTCTATTGGCAAAGTTATTTTATCTATCACTATTTTATAGCATTGTACATAAATCATCCTATGTAATTTTTATTACTCCATCTCTTCTTTTTAATAATTTAAATTTTATTCTCTTAAAGGCAACATCTGTTGGCACCTGGCCAAATGCTTCTTCCTTTCTTTAGCATTTCCGCAATTTTTGTCTGATTGTGTTTATGAATGTCTTGTTTTTAATTTGTTTATTGTTGTGGATAGTTCTGCTAATTCTATTGTCTCTCTCTTGAATTTTACCCTCATTGTTAATCTTTTTTATTAGATATTTTGGTCTTTTCTGATAGTATTCCTTGATCTTGTTTAGGAACTTTTCCATTGATCTGTTGTGCTAATTCTAATACGAATTACTGTTTATTTACTATTCACTTGCTTCCAGTTCATCTGGGAGAACCTATTTTCTTCAGATTTTTCTTTTGTTACAGGAGTGTTTATTTTTTTCTTAAAATTGGTTTTTCTATTTCTTTCCTTAGATCAAGACAAATGTTTCTTCTCTCAAATCAATAGTTGCTTGACTTTAACTTGTTTAAAATTGTTACATCTTTAACTAAATTAACTTTTTCAAAGAGAATAAAATCCGTTTCATTTTCCGTTTCTCCATTTGTGCTTCTCCATGACCATTTTCAGTTTCTTTTTATAGAAAAAGGTGTTCATGACTAAGATTGTTTATTTCAGTAAATTCTAAAAGCATGTCTCCTCTGTCATTTCTTACACCTACTTTAAATTTACCTACTGCTGATTCTCCTCTATTCTTTTGACCTACTTTAGCATTGAAATCGCCCAAAAACAAATGTAAATTATTTCATAAATGTCTCCAGGTCATCATAAAAAGTTTCTATTCCTTCCCCTGTATGGGATGTTGGTGGTGCATACGTTTGAATGATCTTCAGTTACTACATAATTCTTCTTTGTTACCTTATGAACTTTAATAATAAGAAAACCCACACCATTTTCTTTGTTCCTTTCATGTCCTCTGAAGCAAAATATAACCCTCTTTTAATTATATATAATATCCTCCAGTTCTTCTAATTTTGCTCAATATCATTATATCCCAATTTATTTATTTCAGCTATTCTAGTAACAGAGCAAAATCATTTTCCTTACATAAGGTCCTGATTTTGTATGGTGGCCTGTTCTAATCCAGAGATTTTTAGCACCCCTGCAGTCGGTATAAAACACACAATACATGAGTGCCTGACTATACAGTGTGTTTTTGTGTATGTATGTATGTATGTAAGTGTATATATATATATATATATATATATATATATATATATATATATATTTCCTGTCAAGCTGACAGTCATTTCCAAACGTTTGACTGCTGGGTCTCTCCCCATCCCTCGGGTAGGGAGGAGTAGTCATACCCTGACAAGAGTCTGTACCTCGGAAGATACATTCAGGAACCATAATCTCCCACAATTTGTCCAAACTGCCGTGTTGTAGTTAGGAAAGGCGATGGGGTGGGGAGAGTTGAATCTGTGTGTGCGTGTATGTGCATATCCATCTAAATATTTAGCCGTATATTTTAACGGGTCACATACACTAGTTTCTATATATATATACATATATATACATATATATATATATGCAAATATTTATATATATATATATATATATATATATATATATATATATATATATATATATATATTTATACATTTTGTCCATGAGGTCTTTAAATGTCAGCCTTTTATTATTGTGCTCTGAAATCATCAAATTATTCCAATCTGAATCTACAATAAAAACCATTTACCTTTAAAAATATCTTCATTTGAATTATATTAGTTTAACGCAAGATTACCTTGAGTTCAAACGTCTGTACACGTTGGACATCAATGATTAACTGATTTTTTCTCTATTTGGCTTGTCACATCCTTATTATCATTTACTGGAATTTTCTATACTGCATATGCACACTACACACACACACACACACACACACACACACATATATATATATATATATATATATATATATATATATATAAATATATATAAATATATATATATATATATATATATATATATATATATTTACATATATATAAACATATATATATATACATACATCAAATCAGCCATGAAAGTAATACTCAATATGCTTGCTATTCATAGCAATGTATGAAGTTGCTAAAATAAAATTGTACCTCACCAAACCATTGCTGCTTTAGGACTTAGTAAGGAATGTCATGGTAATTCTTGAAAAATCTTCATATTTGGATCAGTAAAATACTTAAGGGCACATCTTAAAACGTGGCTAATCTCATAAATTCCCTATTGCAATTTTATTACATATCTAACCAAAGACTAATTAGACAGGCTAAATTTATAAAAGTTAAAAATCTAAACGATTGGGGCTCAATGATTGAACACGAAATTGTTTCTTCTACCTCAACACCAGAAAAAAATATGAAAATTAGATCAGAACCTCATATACTACAGTGGGATGCTTTTTATTCCCAAATAAAACATGCTGAATCACACAAAAAGTCACTAAAAATAAATGAACGCCATACAAAAAATAAGTACTATGATAAATGTATCAATCTATTACATATTTACCTAAAGGTCTTATGATCAGAAACCTTTGGCATTTATATTTTGACATTTTTATTCTTATATTCTTGTCATCAAACAGATAATAGTTGAATGTTCATAACACATACGAACATAACTCATATTTTACAAATTTTTCGGTAGATGAAGAGCTATCTATTTTAAAGCCTTTAGTACTATGTTATAATTGCTTCCCTTCCCCAAAAGTCTTATAACACATTTTCTTCACGATATTTGCAATAGCATAAGAAAATTAAGCTAAGGACTGAACCACTGGTTTTCATACAGAAACAAAACATTTATCAAATGACATCTACATAACAACACCTTATATTTAAAAAAACATGAATATTGTTTCTCCTCATTCATTAACCAGAAAAGAGCAATGAGAGTCCAAATCTCTATAGCTTTGTTACTTACACACTGCTTTAGTCAGTATTTTTCTAAAGACTAGGATATGATTACCATAGTTTACCAAAATAATTTTTCCTAAAAAAAATAGGTTGTAATTTTCTTATGAAAACATCAATGATATAACTAACAATATACAAGGAAATAAAAAAAAAAATCTGAACCCAGACAGTTCTGCTACTAAACTTTCCCTTTATCCTAATACCAGAAAGAAAGACTAACTTAACCAAAATCATATTATCGGTGGTAAAGTAAAAAAATTCCATACATTCAACCAACTCCTATTCCGGGAAGCTTTTGAGTACAAAGTAGAGTGTATGTAATTTATAATACAAAAACAAATCCTTTAGTTACATTCTTCAAGTTTTGAAATGCATGTATTATAAAAAATGGAAATTTATGTATTTGCAAATTTCATCATTTTTTTTATAAAGTTTACAAAGATCAGAGATGCTTACATTAAAGATTTGAGGAAAGTGGCAAATATAAAGAAAAGAAAAATTTAGAGCAAAAAAGATAAATGCATAGAATTTGGAAAATGATAACAGTTTCATCTGTACTCATGGCAAGTTAATTAGCCCAGTAAATTTGAACCAGTATTTTATAAGCAAGAAGACTCTGCAATCACAGCCTTTCAAACAATGCAATTTGAATTTTCAGAAAGACATATGAAAGGGCAGAGCTAAGGCCAGAATGACTCAATTTTAGAACTCTTAATGCTTTTCTTATTTCTAATGCAATTTCAAAGAAAAATAGTTGATAATCCCAACCCATGGTTATTCTAACCACAGAATGTGACTGGAGAAAATTAGAATGATCTAGTAATTGGTTCTATAATTTATGTTTCCTGAAAAATGTTCACTAGTAAAGTATAAAGGAAACTAAAATTTATGGTTCTAGGGATAATAATATAGTCATTATGAACTTGGCTAGTTTTGGTATCTTTACCTTTGCAATATAAAAGTGATAAATTACCATCTAAGAATATCTTGTCAATAAAGAACATTTGTTTAATAACCGGGGAAAAGAGAAGATATGACCTGTAAAAGAGAAAAAGATGCCTATTTGGAGACAAGAGGCCTGGGAAAGTCTTAAAAGCATGGAGTTAACTCCTGCAATAGATTTATAAGCATGTAATGTAATACAGAGCCAAGAGAAGGCAATGTAAATAAAAAGATCACTTAACTAAAGGTTTCACTACTTTCTATGTGAAGTCAAGAGCGTTCAACAGTGTGGTCCAGCAAAATCACATAACTGAGATTGGTCTCACAGATAAGCTAATAACATAACTGCTTGAAGAATAAAATACAACCAATAATATCTCAAATACTCTTTGTATTCAGTAAGTTGGGGTAAATTGCCTACCCCGTAATATTCTTAAAGATACAGGGGAACACCAGTGTGGTAAATTGCCTACCCAGTAATATTCTTAAAGATACAGTGGAACACCAGCGTAAAGGGCTAGTAAGAGTTATTAAATAATGGAGGATCTGAGTAGTAGAATGAAATAGCCAGTAAAATTTATAGAATATTTTCATCATCTGAGCAGTGAAATATCCATCGAATGGTGCTATACCAGATAATTGGTCACTAGAACAGTCAGCAGAATGATGGAGTAACAGTAAAAACATTAATACAATGGTGGAAAATTAGAAAAATCAATAAAACATCAAAACTAAAAAACATCCAGATAAGCGTTTGGTGTAAGTGTTTAACACCTCCAGACAATCCAATATTTAAGTGTAATACTATTAGAACAATAAGAAACACAGGTAAGTGGAAATATGAAACACAAAAAGGATCAGAAAAATACCAAAGAAAACTACTCGTCTGATTCTTAGCGAAGGAGAAAGATCAGGAGGTACAAGGAAACCAACAATGCCTTTCGTCAAGTGTTCTTATCACTAAAAATAAAAGGAAGTGAGGGGCGGTACCTCCTAAAGGAGACACAATGATAAGACTTTCAAGGATTGAATAACACGCTTCCACCAAATGTCTTGAATCATGCAAGATAAAGTAATACAAAGAAGTCGTCTAAGAAAACTGGTGAGATTTTTCTTTAAACCAACATGCAAAATAGATTGCAGTTCCCCTCTTGTGTTCTAGTAGCAATTCTAATGATCTTAGGCTTAACTTTTGTTCTACAAATAATCAGGTTATTCTTCAAAAGTTTTCAATACTCTTAAAAACTCATAAGAGCATTAAACACATAAAAAGCCTCTCTGACGATTGTACCATTAGTATAAAAATACAAGTGAGGAAGAGTATGCAAGGAAAGAATATATCAAATATGGATTAGGGTTAAGGACACATAGAAAGATTCATTTGAAGTGTGTAAACTTTCATGGTGGGAACAAGGCGGTATATCAGCGAAACTTTGAAGGCATAGAAAGTTACAGAAAGAGAATAAAACCGAAGAGAAAGGTTTGTTGAGAGGAGGAAATTATTTAAGGAGAAATATATTGACCAAAGAGATTACACAGTGATATGTTGATGGATAAGGTGTTCAAGATAAGAGTGAAGAAAGAAAAGGGTGGCAGGCAGGGAGTTAGATATAAATGGAAAATGAGAAGCTGATTTTCAAGGAAATAATGCAGAAAGAAGGATCAATCAGTAAAAAACATATCAGAATGAAACATGCATAGAAAGAGATGATGTTTGAAGCTAATGCAGTATAGATTTCGATTAAGGGACTATATTTAAAATATGTTAAATATAGAAGACTGGGAGAGAAAGAAGTGAATGACGTAAGAGTGTAAACCTAATTAGATCAGGATTTAAAATACTTGGAACCCACCGTTCTGCATGTAAGGAGGGCAATTAATTAGTTAAAGAATAGAAACACACAAGTTGATAAGATTACAAGAAAGATGCTGCACTACTACTTACTTTACTTTACTTTAAGGGTTGCTTATCTGGTCCTTTACATCAGGAGAACCCTATTCTCTACAGGACCTCCACGGTGGTTTTATGAGGTCCATTCGGGAGCATTTAACATTTCACAATGAGTATTGTTCGTTTAATGTTTGATTATTACCGTCAAAACACTCACAGAATAAGAAAGTTTTCAGTTTTCTCTTGAAAGCCTTAATATCTTCAATTATTAGGATGTCTCGTGGGAGCCTATTGTATAGTCTCAGCGCCGCATATTTAAAGGCTCTAAAGCCTACAGTAGACATGTTAGCATCGTGTCTTCTCTTAGTTCATGGATTGCAGACTTGTCCACAAATTTAAAAATTAGTATACAAAACCTATATCAGTGAAAGCTAAGGTAGGAAAAGCTTACTTCTAGGCTAGCCAGGCCTAGGCATAGCTTTTAGAAATATTCTATAAGCTAGGGATAGGCGTCGATAGGATATTCCTAATCCTAGTCTCTCCCTCATTTCTTCGACCAAAGATTGCACAGATAATCTTGTCCACTGTACCAAGGTCTCCATCTTCCTTTAGATTATTTGAAATTCGCGCTCTCGGAAATTAACATAAAGAGTATAGTAGCAATTTGTTGAATTCGATTGCTATCGTTTTCAAAATTCGAGACGACCACAGACGACCACACAACAAAGTCGTCGTCAAAACATAAAAAGTCGACGGAAATTTCACTAGTGGGACAGTGCCTTTAGAAAGTAGGGCAGATAACCGAGAGATAGATAAAAGGAGAAAGTGTGGTTTAAAACAGGATGATAGTATTGATCAAGCCATTTTTAAGAGAGAATTATCTGAAAAGTTTCAAAAAAACAGGAAAATGCTTATGTGCTTTACCTGGAACTTGAAAAATCATTCAACAAAATCAATAGATAGATTAACTGGAAGGTGAGAAAGATGTCTAATATAGAAAATAAGTTGTTGAGAGTGATTCAGTTTTCTATGATGGAAGCAAGTGTTTCAGTATGAAGACGGGACAGTGGAAGAGGTTTAAATAAAAATTGAAAAAATAAAAATAAAAAAACCAAGGCAAGAGTGCAGTGGGTTTTTCATGAACTGTTAAATGATTGTTTGCAGACGATACAGTGATGATTGTGGATAACAAACAAAAGATTGTAGAAACTTGTTAAAATATTTCAAAGCATTTGAGGAGGGGGACAGCAGGGGTAAATGTGAGTAAGATGCTGTGTCCATTTGAGAGTAAATGTACACCAGAAGGATACAACAATCAATGTTAATCTGGAAGTGGTTCATTTACACAATTAACAAACCTGCATTACATATGAATTAAATTTCCGTGCAGGTTTGTCAATTATGTAAATAATCTAATAAAGGCATTAAACCCTAACTTTAAAATACTTTATTGTAGTTGTGTTAAAGGCTATGCTCTGAAGGTTTGAAAAAGTTAAATATCTACGTATGCTTATATAAATTTGTCTCTTAATAATACTGTACAAGAAAAGAATGTTGAGTAGAGCTGAACATATTTTATCTCACCAAGTTGTGATATTTTTAAGGAATTTTCTTTTCACTGCAAATATTTTATTAAAAAATCGTTATCAGATATAGAAACACTATCTTCATGATTATTCAACCTGAAATAATATGCTTTACGTAAAGGAAAATCATTCAAGTATGTGATAGAATAACAATAATTTAATTCCATAATGTGTGCTTTCATTCCAGAGAGAAAATAATCATTTTTTGTATCATTACTGAAATATAAATATGAATATCATTTTTGCTACATTTATAGTATAAAATATTCCTTATATATATATATATATATATATATATATATATATATATATATATATATACACATATATATATATATATATATATATATATATATATATACATATATACATATATATATATTTATATATATACATATATATATACACTGTATATATTTATGTAATATAGATACATATATACATACTATATAAATATATATATATATATGGATAAATATCAACACAACATCGTGTTCAAATAGAAATAAATTTCTACCTCATACTTGGTTTCGAACGCTAGCCCCTTCTAATGAAAGGCCAGGTCGAAACCAACCATGTCTCTCGTGGCATGGTTGGTTTCGACCTGGCCTTTCATTAGAAGGGGCTAGCGTTCGATCCCAAGTATGAGGTAGAAATTTTATATATATATATATATATATATATATATATATGTATATATATATATATATATATATATATATATATATATATATATATATGTATATATTACCAATACCCCACGGTTATTTTGTTTTCAAATTAGCTTGTAATGCCTCCTTGCTCAAAATATTATTATTATTAGCCCAACTCTTTCACTCTCCTAGCAGCAATAATATAAGAATTATACCTCACACGAGTCTTTGGAATTGTTTTCTTGTATAGTTGTGAAAGCATGTTTTGTTTTTTTTTGTTAAGTTATGATCACTATTGTTCATCATAAAGACATTTTGTAATGTGTTGTAAAGTTAACAGTCTCGTATGAATGGCCCCAAGTTGATTAAATATAGGGGTATGAAGAAGAAAATGCGTGCGGCAAACTTACTAACAGTTACAATTATGAACAATAAAGAGGATATCGAAACATCAGACAAAGCAGAACCGATGATGTTATTGTTGGATCAACGGCAACATGATGGTAACGCTAAAAGTGATCTGTTAATCAGGATTGATGGGAAGCATTCATGAAAACAAATGGTATTGGAGCTGAATAAGTGGCAGTATCAAGAGAATATGGAAAGTTAAGGATGAAGGAAAGACTCCAAAATTATATGAATATGAAAATTCTCGTGGAGAGAGATTCTCCTTGTTTCACAAGCAACCACTCTTCTCAACTTTAAGTAAAGTGTAAGTTGATTTGTCAGCATTTCTATTTTTATTTGGAATTATCAATTTATATTCAGTTTTTAAGTAAGGGCTATGACATTTTTTCCTTATATCATTACAAATCTTTAAAAATGAGTGTATATGTGTATTTTTGGATGCGTGGAATCCATTGAGTGATTTTCCTTTATTTCTTATGAGAGAAATTATTTTGGCTTATGTGAATCTTTGTTTGCATACTTGCTCTTGGAACGAATATGCTAATATACCGAGGTACCACTGTGTGTGTGTGTGTGTGTGTGTGTATATATATATATATATATATATATATATATATACATATATATATATATATATATATATATATATATATATATATATATATATATATATATATATATATATATATATACAAAGTGCTAGGCAGTATACCCTAGCAATCCATGTTTGCCAACGGTTATATTAGACGATGGGTAACCTGGTGGAGGAAACGCCCCCCTAAATCTCGATAAAGTCATTGGCAGCAGGGTACCGGATTGGGGTCAAGGCGATAAACAAGATGTCTTTTCGGGTTCTACTCCTGATGCCTGGCGGATAATCTTACTGAAATTAATATGGACCGGCAAGGGTCACTTGCCTTAATTAGATAGGCACTGCCCATCACAAGGAACTGGCTATCCTTTGATGAAGTTAGCCAATAAATCCTCTATGGCTTTATTCCGTCTATGGAAAGGGGAAATGACAAAATAGCCCTCAGTCACGGGCATAGCGGGGTGCTAAGAATCTCGTTGTTTAAGAAAAATTGAAAATTGGTAATTGGAATGTTAAAACCATGAATCAAATTAGGAAGTTAAAACAAGTAAGGAACAAATTTATGGAATGTAGTTTGGATATCTTGGTCCTTAATGAAACACGTTGTAAAGGGATTGGTAAGGAAATTTTAGACCAAGGCAATATATATATATATTTATATATATATATATATATATATATTTATATATATATATATATATATATATATATATATATATATATATATATATATATATATGTGTGTGTGTGTGTGTGTGTGTGTGTGTGTGTGTGTGTGTGTACTCAGGAAGAACAGATGTGGTTGGAAGAGAAGAGGTAGGAATGATGATGATACCAAGAGCAGAAAAGGCATTAAAGGAATATAGAGCTGTAAATAGTAGATTATTATATGCAAAGTTTAAATCAAAACAATGCAATATGAGTATTATATTTTGCTATCCAATAACAAAGGATTTCCCAGAAGAAAGGAAAGATGAATACTATGAAGAACTGCAGAGGGTAAGAGATGAGATCCCATGGAGAAATATGAAAATTGTGATTGGTGACAATGCTAAAGATGGAAGGAATGATCAATGTATAGAGAATGTGATGGGTGTTGAGGGTCTTGGCGAAGTTGCAAATGAAAATGGGACAAATTTTTATAAGTTTTGGGCAACATACAATCTTGTTATTGGAGGTACTCTTTCCCAGCACAAAAACATCCACAAATAAACATGAGCTTCGCCATGTGGCAATTACAAAAATCAAATAGACTACACAGCTATTAATAAAGAGAGAAGGAGGACTCTGAGAAATGTAAGAACCTATAGAGGTGCCGCTATTGGTAGTGATCATCAGCTCCTCATTGTTACACTGAGATTAAACCTGAAAGCACCCAACAGTAATGTAGATAGAATACCTAGGTTTAATAAAACTAAGCTTTTAAAAGATGACCACGGAGAAACCTTTGCAGTTGAATGTAGGAATCTATTTGCAGTCTTGGAGACTTTAAGAGAAGAAGAACAAACAATTAATGAAGAATGGTGGGATATTAAGAACATATATCAGTCAGTTGGTAGTGAAGTTTTGGGACATGCAGTTAGATTTCACCAGTCGTCTCTAACTTCAGCTTTTAATTGAATAAGTCTCCATTCATCATCTACTTCGCGCTTCATAGTCCTCAGCCATGTAGGCCTGGGTCTTCCAACTCTTCTAGTGCCCTCTAGAGCCCAACTGAATGTTTGGTGAACTAATCTCTCTTGGGGAGTGCGAAGAGCATGCCCAAACCAGCTCCATCTACCCCCTCCTCATGATCTCAACAACATGCGGCACTCGAGTAATCTACCTTATAGTTTCATTTCTTATCCTGTCCTCCCAGTTAACTCCCAATATCCCTCTGAGGGCTTTGTTCTCAAATCTACTAAATCTATTGGAGATTATTTCATTGTCGTAACATGACTCATGTCCATAAAGTAACACTGATCTCAATAAACTGATATATAGTTTGATTTTTATGTGTAATTTCAGGCGACCTGATTTCCAAATTCTACTCAACCTAGCCCTTGTCTGATTTATTTTTTTCAATCTTTCACTAAACTCCAATTCTAAAGACTGTATTGGAGATCATAGTTCCTAAATACTTAAATGATTCTACTTCATTAATTCTTTCTCCTTCCAATGATTTTTCATCTTCCATTACATACTCCATTCCCAAAATCTTTGTCCTTCTTCTATTTATCTTCAGCCCAACCTCGTGTGATATTTCATGCATTCTGGTAAGCAAGCATTGCAAATCCTGTGGTGTTCTGCTAACAAGGACAGCATCATCAGCATAGCCTACTCTAGGTCTGCTAAATTCCTATTACCAATCCAGTCCAATCCTTCTTCACCATCTCTGACTGTTCTACGTATTAAAAAATCAATGAGGATATATATATATATATATATATATATATATATATATATATATATATATATACATGCAATTAACTCCCTGTTAAACCGGGTTCTGTTAACCTGATTTCGAAGTTACAATTCAATTTTATTTATATCTATTCTGTTAACACGAAATGTCCGATGTTACACGAGTTGAATTTCCAGACTAAGTGCAAGAGCGAGAGCGAAAGAGAGGTTAATAAGAACCTATTTAAGCTTAAAAACAAATAAATTTTAGTTTTTAATGTAGTCCCCCCAAAAAGTAATATAATTTTACGAATAAATGCACATCCATACTTGTAAATGCAGATGTTTAAATTTTAGCATGTTTACAGTACATCACAGCTCTTTATTTTTGGGTGTGGCTTGCTCTAAGATAGTATAAAATAGAAAGATTTTGTAAGGTTAAATGACAAAGGAAGTTGCAAAAATTATATTGCTTTAGTATAAAATAAACTTAATTCTTACATTTACCAATATTTCTATTTAATATCTTTGTTTACATCGCGTACGTAGGTGGATCGTCAGCGTCAACAGCTGAATGGTCTGTTGTTGTTGTTTGATACACATTTTATTAAGAAACTGATCGAGAGTTCGTTGAACATCTTGAATTGATAATAGGAAAGTAAAGAAAATGATTAAACGAAGTTCAGATAACATTGAAAACCAGAATTATTTTAGACATCTTTCAGTTCATATACGTTAAGATGTCGGCTTAACCTACAGATCAGCGGACGCAATCGAATGACGTCTTAATCCCTACCTACGACCGAACATAGTAAAGTAAAAGTTTACATTGTGTGTAATATTTATTTGCCAGCCACCTTCTATAGAAACAAAGACTTGTTAAATCTGTTCTACGTGTGTATAGTAAGGCACCTGTGTGTGTTCGAGAGAGAGAGAGAGAGAGAGAGAGAGAGAGAGAGAGAGAGAGAGAGAGAGAGAGAGAGAGAGAGAGAGAGAACACATATTCATAAGATAACTAATAATAATAGCTTTAAACGGAATGTATGAAAGCCATGATATAAAATTAATTGTAAATTAATAAGTATGACATTAAAAGGAACAAAAATTTTACGATATGTTGCTTATTTATCAAAATGAAAGTAAAATAAATCGCTAATGTGTTTGATATGCGTTGTAGCTTTGTGTTTGTACATACCAGAAAATAAGTTTCACTGTTTTTTTAACTTTAATATGTACTTGTTGATATAAAATGAATTGTAAATAAATAAACATTAAACTAAAAGGAAAAATATGTTACGATCTGTTATTTACTTATCGAAATGAGATAAAAATAACAAATATATACATACATATATATTCAGTATATATATATATATATATATATATATATATATATATATTTATATATAGATGTTGGTTGTCAGTGTGTATATATATATGTGTACACACACACACACACACACACACATATATATATATATATATATATATATATATATATATATATATAGTTGAACCTTGCAATAACGGATTTTACTGTTAATGAAATCGTATTAACAGGACAGCATTAGTTTATCACTGCACAACTAATTTTAGTAATGTCAGTGACATTGTATGAATGAATAATTATATTATCATACTGTATTTTAAAATCTAACAAAAATATTTTAAACGTCAGGTTTAATATAGCAAAAAGTATTCTGTACTTAAAATTATGAATACATATTGCTTGCTCCTAAACACAAGAAAATATACAGATATTTAAAGATTTGTTTGGATCAGGATATGATCTTTAACGAAAACCTATTAATGTAGGCCTACACTCCATATATCAAACTACAATGTTATCGTAAGATGAGTACAGAAAAGGGTTTAGCAAACGTTTACTGGTTATCAGTGTTTTTACATCAGTTGTCGTCCGATGAACTTTTGTTTGCATTTATGTTTTTACTTTTATAATACCTGTTGATAATTACCAACTTGGGTCAGCCTTGAGAAAAACTATTGATGTGTAAAAGTTTTGATACCATATTTATCTTAAGATCCAAGCCATTCTCTTAAAGAAATCTAAGAATACACCTTGGAACACCGACCACTACTATATTCTAGTGACATTGTTATTATCCAATTTAACCGTGCGTGGTTATATCACATTGTAAATAAAGCCTAATAAGGTGTTCTGTCCAAATCATATTCAACTTCAAACACTTTTTCTCAACTATGCAGTTATAAAAAAAAATGTAGATAAATACAGTAAAATATAGTATGTCTTATAAACAAATGTTGCTTGCCAAATTAAACCTTGAGATATTTTAGTAGAGGCATCCCTGGTTTCTCCCCGTGTTATATCCTCAATTATATCAGACATAAAATAACTTAAGATTTCTGAGCTATTGTATCATTCAATATTGTTTTACCGACAAAATCAGGGTTAAAAAGGGTGACTCCACTATAAATAAATTAGTCAGCATGATTAATATTCTACTATGTTGGTTCTTTACATAATTTAAACCAACTCTCACTCTGAATAGATCTTATCTGAACTCGTGGTAAATGTATTTGAATTTTCCTTCACATACACTATACACACTGTAATCAACTTTGTAAAATACACACATTATCAATTTTAGGCACACAAAGAATCATGATAATTCTTGTTAAAGGCTACCATAACATGGTTGCTTTTCATCCCATAATTACAAAATATATGAAAACATAAAAACATTGTTTTCAGATCATGTAAAGGTAGCGATTGAAAATTACCTATCAACAAATTCTAATTCGTCTAAATCTCTTCCATAGCAATTTTCTGATTCACCACTGCAAAAGCTTCTCTTACTTATGTATAGATGCTCTTTATCCCAAAATACTATAAAACTATATATATATATATATATATATATATATATATATATATATATATATATATATATTGAAATAATGCGAATTTTCTATTCACTTAAAAAAAGGATTAAACTAAAATTACTCTTCCTAATCTGTTTTGCAGAGTCACTGATGTAGCCATGTACATTATCTTGATTATGTTCGATGTATAAAAGAAATAAAAAAAATAAGACAAGTACTTGGCAAGTTATAAAGATTTGCACCACCTTTAGCCAAGGCCTATACTTAAATAAATTACATTAAATTCAGTAGATGGTCATTCACAATATTTTCAACACCAATACAATAATAAACTATGTGATGTTAAAAATGAACACAGTACAGTATCACAGTAAAGCAGGTCTGTATGTGAGTGTTAATGTGTAATGATAATGAATTTTCAATGTGAAGTAGTTTTAAAAGGATTTCAAATAATTCTACGGGTAAAATACAGTTTTTAAGCATGTGGGTTACAAGAGGAAATAACTTGGAACTATACTGTACATATCATAATAATAACACTTGGGTAATATAGGTAAAACACTAGGTCTGGGATGTGACCTGGTCTCTCTCAGGGTTCATCAGGTCAACATGAGATTCATGAACACCAAGGCTTGCCAGCTCATTCCAGAATTATTGAAAGCATTTCACTGTTACATACTTTTTTAACAAATTATGCTATTTTCATCTTTTACTAATCTTATGCTTCTTATTGATGTACAAACCATAGTAGAGCACTGACTGGCCTGATGTTATTGTTATCTTAACGAAACACACATACAGTTACCAACAGAAAGCTATTTTTTTCATAGTTCCCTTAAAGAACAATTCCTTAAAACAAATACTGAACATTACAAACAGCATGCACTCTACTAGTAACCATGCACTCATGCAAAGTAAACCAAGCATGGAACATGAACAGGGGGTTGATTTACAAAACAAACAATAATAACAATGATTTCCGTTTTTACCGTCCCCTACGATATGTACAAAATACAAATCTGACATCGCATTAGTTATAGTAAAATACTTAAAAGAATTAATAATGAAAATAGAATCGCACAACCCGCCTGCCTAAGTTGTTCCAAATAAAACCCTGTATCACTTCTAGCTAGTATCTTCAAAATCCAAATTCAATAGCTCACAAATTGAAGAAATTAAAAGTACAACTGGATGATTATGACCAATATTTTAAATTGAATTGACAATTACATAATACATAACTGGATGTAACACAAGGGCTGAACGTTTATAAAGTTATTGTTTGAATACAAAGTATCCAAATAATTGAAAGGTGTGGATACATTCAAGTGATGAAGCATAATTACAGAGATAAGCAGAATTGTTAGATAGCAAGAATGAAAGGAAAGACAGGCAGCATCTGCTGGTAAATGACTGTGGAATACAGTCTACTGATAATAATAACTAATAAGCAGATAAAAACAAAATAAAATCATATCTTAAAAACTTTCAGTCCCTATGGGAAAGTTTAGCTTTTTACAATATGAAATTGTTTTCACCCCCAAGTCATTCCCTTAAAGTGCAGAAAATACATCTGAAACTTACTGCATAATGCAAAAATGCAACACTACTTGCAATAATGTACATGATATTGACTAAATGTTGCTACCACAATCTAGCAATGTTCTACTTTAAATCTACTTATAATCTGGCAATTCATTCAATTAAGCTACTTTGCCTAATACAATACACTTTTCATTTATAATTAGCAAAAAGAACAAGGGTTAATAATGCTGAAAAGCTGAACTGGAATTCTCATCTCATACATACAGTATAATATTTACAGTATAATATTATTCAATATGATAAATCATATTCAACAGATAATTCATTCCAACTAACCTTCATTACTAACCTCTGTTCTTATCACTGTATCAATCCTTATATCAAGAATAACAGCCTACCTGGAAATCTGGTAAAACTTGTTGCTTTAAAGGATACCATTGCTTTGTGAGAAACAAAAAAAATTTCAAATAAACTTTAAATGGTTCCTAAAATAAGTTTGAAATTTCTTAAATCTGTGAGATCCAGGTAAATGTGCTAAAAAAAAAAAGGAAATTGTTAAAACTTACGATCCTAGGCTTGAAAGGTGGCTGAACCTCCCGATTCTCAAGTTTTTCCCAGTCAATTCTCCTGAAGAAAGGATGTGTTCGTACATCATCTTCACCTTTGATTCCACAACCTAATCGCTTCTGAGGCTGCTTTGTCAGGAACTGGGGAAAATTTACATTATGTTTATTTTCATGTTACATCAAACTTTCTAACTTTTTACAATATATTTTAAAACAGTATAGTACAGACAATTTCATAGCTCAGAGAAGTTTAATTATGTGATATTTTAAGGGAACACATATTCCATAAAATTACTATATTGTATACAGTAATACTTATCCTTAGGTCGGTTCGACCTGCAATATTTTTGTACTTCACGTCACTCACCCTTAAGTATTGGATACAAAAATAAAATCCCCGTAATATTGCTTTTCCATACCTTACGTTAGTTTCTATATCGTAAAATAATGATTAAGTGCTTTAACAGAAAGTTCTATACTTCACATGAATCCTTATCATTGTAGGTATCTATTTTTTATATAAAATAGCAGGTTATAAGTACGTTTTTTTTTTTGTGTTCAATATGTGTATAGGGAACATATAAGACACTTTATAAGGCAAAAATCCGACTTACGTCGAAAATGGCTTTTATGTCTGTTTTTTGGAACCAATTAATAACGTAGGGGGCCAGGGTTCACGTACTGTGCTCAAGTAGATAAAATAGGAACAAAACCTTTTATACTCTAAACACTGAAGATAACATATTTTACATGATTCTTTCCCTTAACCCTTTGAGCCTCAGCCCATCCTAAATAATTTGGCACTCAAGCCCCAGGTCTATTTTTTTGGACATTTTATTTAAGGTATCCTAACACAAAAGCCTTATAAAATAGGACTCTATAATATTAATTATCACATAACTTTCTAAATTTTATTTCCATTGATATATATATTACTGCATATTTTTTTTTTCATACAAGTAAATAAGACACACACAAAAACTGATAATTACTGGATTCAAATTACGCGAAGGGAGGGGAAATAGTCGACTTAAATTACCTCCAATGGTGCTCAAATGTACAATAGATAAAACGTTCATCTAATTTGAACTTTAGCCTTTACAATTCCTTACATTTGGGTAACAAAAATTCACTTTCTTTATTGAGCAGTTAACTTTCAATAGAAAGTATATCTTTAATTGGATATATTTTGCTAATCACCTACTGATGTCAACTAGTACTATAACTACACAAAATTATATTTTCTGTAGGCCAGTCTTCACCAACTTGAAAAATAAAACTAATATAACCGGAAAGATTTCAGATGACTAAAGAAATAATTCTTAACAAGTTCTTTGAATCTGGCTCAGCTATTCAATAATAAATTGTAACACTTCTCTGAATTTATCAAAATAATATCATGAAATCTTTTTGACACCAATTATTTTGAAATTTAAAAAAAAATGTCATTATGGTAATTTTCTTTGCACATGTATCAACTATAAATACTCTATGTAACTATTATCCTATTTTGAAATTTCATAAATTTCTCATATGACATTTCTTTCTAAACTCTGCAATCCTTTCAGGGTTTTTATTGCCATGGTTTCTCAATCAATTTTTTTTCTTCTAGTCGAGATTTTCATATTTTTCCTACAATATACAATACCGAATCACATACAAAAAGAAAGAATTTTCATGATAATTCTTTTATACTTTTATATTCACCTGATATTGCTTGTTCTTCGGAAGCTTAGTTTATCGTTTCCGGTAAAATCTTAAAAAAAGAAATCTCAACTTTCCTTTCAATAGATATATGCCTCTAGTAAAGTAATAATACACTCCAGAGGTTAATGGCAAGAAGCTATGAAATAATGTGCCAGGAGCTCTTTGTTATGTCAGTGAACATCAGTCGAGTATAGTAATAAAATATTTTATTATTAAACTTCAGTTTTCTTTATGAACCTTCCTGATCTTCATACAGCTCACTCTTACACTGTGTTGGATGTAGGGTACCAGTGAAGGAAAGAGATAGTTCATTTGTAGCATTAAACAAATATAAAATATTAAAATTCTTGACTCAGCTGGTCTAGATTAAGGGTAACGAACCATCTCAAAATAGTTTGAAATATGGGACTCCAGATTATCTTTTTAATATATTTGAAATCTGGAACTCAAGGTTGTCTCTAAATGATATCCTATTTCTAATTACCTATCTGTATAACCCCAAAACTATGCGACAAAAATAAAATGAGAATTTGTCAGTATAATGTTTAGCAGACTCAGACTGGGTATGACAGTGAGCTGCAACTAAAATTCTTTCCATAGAAAGATTTCGGCAAAAATTATGAGATGTAGCTTTACCTCTAATATCAAGGCTTGAATTAAATTTAGATGTAATCCTTAATGAGCTTTTGAATTACACTGAATGGCTCTTACTAGATAAAGAAATTCACTTTCTGATGAAATGCTTCCATCTCTTTCTAAAGAGGGAATGGAAAAAAATTGTGGCAGTCTCTTAGATTTAAAACAATTGTTTGCCATTAAAGAAGACTAGAGAAAATAATTTTATGATCCCAAAGCCTACCTTAAAAGTTAGCGCTTGCTGGATATTGTGTGTTCAGCTGAAGCCAAAGTCTTTTAGCTGTGAAATCCATGTTAAATATTTTCAATCGTTTCCTTTTACATACTGTAAAACCACATAGAAATTCCATACAGACCTGACTACTAGAGGCCTTTCAATACTGAAAGCCCTTTGATATATCTGCTATGATAAGATACCTAAAATGGATTGATCTAATACAAGATGTCTGAGTACAGAATTAGGCACTGATCCATATCCCCTTGTGCCTGAAATTGAATGTTTCTTTTCATAAAAAAAATGTAAAGACTTTAGGATATTACCTTTGCCCATTCTAGACAATGATACATTCTTAGAATGGCACAACTCAAAATAATTATTCCAGTGTCTTTGATAAAGGACAATTGTAGACTGCCTTTTAGAATCTATAAAAGACAATCTAGTAGGCCGTAAAAACCCTTTGTTTCTAAGAATATGATCGATATTCTCCTCCTGGTATGATGCAGCTTAGATGAATTTGGATAAATAACCTTTGGAAGTCATTGTTTAAGCAGACTGATTTTGTACGGCAACCTTATCAGATCCTCCAACAACAGAGGCCACAGAAGTGTCTAACCTATTGTTTTTTTTTTTTTTTTTTTTTTTTTTTTTTTTTTTTTTTTTTTTGTCAGAATGAGGCTATTAGAGTCTTCCTACTGTTTGCAAGGATCCAAAACTTATTCTACATCTGAATCATGATAAACGATAGGAATATGTAAAGATCTAGAATTAACCGGACTTGTAACAGGATATCTACCTTTCATGATAAGGGATCCAGAACAGGAGAACGAAACACCTCTATCTTTATTCACTGATATTGTATAAAGGCCTATGAATGGGCAAACCCACCATTTTAAAATTTCGAGATATACTGTCGGATGTAAACCGTTTTTTTACTGATTGAAAAACCTATATTCCAGTGTTTTTACTGAAGTTGGACCACTTTCATCCATTTGTTCAATGTTCTGGCAGACATTATAACCCCAATGCCAACCTACGGTGAATTTGTCAGTAGTCTTCAGCTTCATGTTAAGGTATTTCATAAATTCAAAGTCAGATATGCCCAAACAAGCCCCATGGTTTCTGTGTTGAGCCATGTCTACTACCCTTCAATTTACAATAGCTTGAATTCCTGTGGTTTGGAAAATTAAACTGTAGCTATGGATGAGACCCAGTATGTGCTTTGCATCTTACCCCCAGATCTTTAAAATATTATAAAACTAAACTTCCATAACCAGTGTTTTGAAAAGTTACACAATTTTCACCATATTACTGGTGCCACATATCTATACAGAATGAATGCTTTGGTAGCTTCTTTCTATTGGAATATAGTTTGGGTTATTTTTACCTGGGATCTCCCCCTATGATGATAATTCTACATACAGTATACTGCATGTAGAAAAGGGTCCTATACAATCTGACAAGGACTCGTCAGTGCCCTTTAAGATATTTAAAAGGTCAGTTTGTGAATACAACAATAATATCAGAGAGCATATGCAAACCCATTGTGTCATGAAACATACATATATCATTTGAATAAAACTGGCTACAATTGATACATCTATATCAAGTTGTTCTTGCTCATATATTTATTTTGTGACAATAGATTTAGATTCTTTGCCTTCCTCTTTCAAATCTGAATAGTATAGTCAAGTGTAAAACACAGAGATGGAAAAATCGTAATTGTAAAATCTTTTATACTTACGCCTTTACAAACATCTTTGGCTTCTTTAGATAATGCTTTTGGGTAGGAGACATTATGATCAGTAATAGCTGCAAAAAGTTCTTCTTCATCCTCTCCATCAAATGGTGGTTGTCCAACTAACATTTCATACAAGAGTACACCATAAGCCCACCAGTCAACACTCTTACCGTAAGGCTGATACAGGATAATCTAACAAAAAAGAAAAATACAAAACCTCTATTGAAAGAAAATTATAAATTTATCATAACTGTCAATAATATAATTTTTTCTTGAATAGAGTTTACCATTACAAAGAAAAGGGAAAGCAATTAATCTATGATAAAAAACCCAAAGAATAATAATTTTTTCTTACTGTAAAATAAACAAAGTTGTAACTACAATACAACACAGTTGCCGACAGATTATAAAAGTTCTTAATTTTCTTCTGACAAATGTCATCCTACTGAGTTTATTGCATTATTTTATATGAAGAGTATTCTTACACAATGAAACTAAAATACTATAACTTTTATCTCATGTAATATGTTACTTCCCTCACACAGGAATAAGCACCATTTATTAATCAAAGTGATTTTATATTTCCTGCTTTTGCAAGGTTATAAAATTATTGTAAATACAATTCAGGGAAGGAGGAGGGAAGAAAATGAAATTAGGGTTAAGTATTGAAATAACTCCTTTTATTCCAAGAATTATGATTACTTGAATTAATTTTCCCATGAATTCTTTGTAGCTATGTATAAGGCTAATGGGCTTGTAGTACCAGAATAGTCAAAGAAAGATCGAGAACCCTTCTCACTTCAATAATACTACTGTACAGTAATCTATTTGTAATTGCCTTCATCAGTCTGCCATTGTTCATGAATGAGTTATTATTCTTTACCATAATGTCTCTTTCGAATGAACTGAGAAGTCATCAATTAAGACAGAACTCTAATTTTGAAGTTTCCCCTGATCAGAAGCTAATTTGATGGGAGATTCAGTCACTACTGCCTTAATAAAAACTCTTAAGTCATTTTTGGAGAGATGGCACCCCACAATCTTTATAAGAAATCCAGAATTTCCTTAGTGTTTGGTTAAAATTCATTTGCTATGCACTGGCCTGCTGCCAAAACACTTTCAAAAGACAGATTCCTACAAAATAATGAAAAGTAGCAACACCTATCGAGAACTCTAATTTTCAAGACTCTCACCTGATCAGAAGGTAATTTGATGTGAGCTTTGGTCACTAATGCCTTAAGAAGAATGCAATATATCATTCTTGGAGAGAGAGTACCCTGTCACCCTAACCACACACAATTACCCCAGCCGGCCCAAAAAGGAAAATTTCTCTAATGCTCATTGCTAGGTCGAAATTAAATATTAACACCCTAATCAGGCAGAGGAACCCACCTTACCTCCTGATGAGGGAATATGGAAAAAGGGGTAAGAATACTTTTCTTTTTGTTTGAAATCAGTCTTTGCCCTAAAACTGGGCAAATGGGTTCATACCATAATATTAACAGTAAATTCTGGCGAAGCTAACCAAAAATGCATTTGTATTGCAAGCTTTGAAGGAAATGCTTTTCAAATACTCCAATAACACATCCAATGAACTTATCTGATACCTACAAGTTTTCCAATAACCAAAGAACTGACTAAAGCCTTAAAAATACCTAATGAGGTTAAATCCAGTCCAAGATGCTTGAAGAATTTATTAAGCATTGACCATAACCCTTGAGAGCCGAAATAAGGAGTTTCTTCTCATAAAACAGCAAACACAAAAACTACGTCACCAAAAAATTCCTACTTAGCACTAATATAAATGCATATGCCACTGGCTCTGATACAAATGATTTGTAGACTGCATCTTCCGCTGACAATAAGGTGGATGGTTTTAACGCAGTTACCTGAAGCATGTGGGGTGTTTGGAAAGCTCCTTGTGAGAGAGGTTCTCTGAGAACATTAGTCTTGCAAGGAAAACTTTTTGGGCAAACCGACAACATAAACATTACTTTCTGATTCCAATAGGGAGCTACCAGTGTCATCCTAGCTTTCATAGATACATTTAACTTGTTCATCACGACCCAAATTACAGAGAACAGCGTTAACAAGTAAAATTCCAGGTTTGACTAGTCCTGCAATATGGCATCCACCTTCCACGCCCAGGGAGGCTGCAAACAAGTCTACATTAGACTTTCCTAACCAACCAAAAATCTCTCACCAAACTAATGGATGGAGAGTCCATTAATATAGAAGTACTTGGTGTTTCCTGCTTAACGGACCAGCAAGGCATTTCAATTACCCAGGAATGAAAAGCGAGAAGTCAGCAACAAATGAATACCCTACAGTAGTCTATGATAACAGTCCATTCGGTATACAGAACATAAACACTAACGAGGTGGCCCCTTCTTCCAAATGTAGACTATTGCTTAATATGTTGCTGAAAAACTGCCACACACTTCACAGTGACTCCTGAGCCCAAAGAGCCCTGAATACTGCTAAAAGTTCCCGGCAGGCTGTATATGTGAAGGCAAGATAATCTATGGCAGCTTCCCACCCTCCCTGGAACTCATTGGAGAAGAGATAAAGGCCCAAGACCCTTACCTCTAACAAAACTCTTTGAGACAAACGAAGTTGTTTGTCCCATCATCTGATCAGTTTAAACTTGATCTGAAACCTTTGAATTCTTGTTCCGAAAACTATCCCACACAGGAACTTACCTGCATGTCTGTAAATAAAGGCTTAATCAGATATATTACATTACTAATTACTGTATAGTGCATGCAAGGTGATCAAGTGACAGAACACAGGGAGAAGACATGTGATTTGAGTTCCTATAGTCTTCTTATATCACAGAATACTGTTGTTTGGTACTCAAAATTCCAATAAGCCAAAGAATTCATAGTAGCAGATATTAAAATAAAGTGATAAATCAAAGTTGAGAATGTTCACTCAACTCTTTAGTACATTGACATGTGTTACTAATAAGAGTCACCATTGATAGAATATTACTGCTAGGTACCTTATTTGAATATGTCAGCCTGGGTTTAACATAGTGCATGTTATACTGGTAGCATAGAAGCTCAACACCTAATAATACAAATTTGTGGCAATAGGAACAATTGAATGAAGAAACTGTTAAACTACTGCCTAACAATTGTCATCTGTAATTGGAGCCAGTTTACCTTGTATCTCCTGAATGTATACTTTCCATACATTTAGCATAGCAGGTACTGTATCAGAAAATTTTCAGGAGAATCTTTCATTTCTGGAAATAAGCACCAAAATTGGCACACAAATTCCTTGAGGATTACTCTTTGTTAAAACCTGCTAACAACCTAAGAATTCAAGATGGAGGCCGTTTTTCACCATGTATACCATTAAATATACAGAAATATTGTATTTTATAATTAAATCGCAAATACTTGTCCTAGCTGAATGATCTTGATATCAAATCATACTTTTTTCTTTATGAAGAATCAGAATTTGGAACCACAGAGTTTCTCACTGGCTTATTTGTACCAACAAAGCAGATCTAAATGCACAACCCAGCTTGTATATTGAGATAGAGGCACTTAAGTCCATTGCAACTTGATATCATGACAGACAGGAACCCTAATGCAGGCAGTGATACCACCTGCTTGGGACAGCAGATTCATTTCTGACAGCTTCAAAGCATTGCTAAGGCATGATAGATTCAACAGATAACGGCAAGCAGTCTGTAAAAGCCTCTGAGGGCAGCCCACACAGACTGCTCTAAAGAGACAGATGAATAACCTGAAGATTGCCGAGGTACAAAGATTGGTGTGGGCATCACAAAATACAAAGTCCCTAGTTTTGTTTCTGGTATTTGGTGCTATCAGTGGAACTGGTGATCTTCATGTTGATCCAATCATTCGAGGAAGACAACTTCTTTCTGTACAGCCAGTTGCTGACTTTTTTGTCAACAACATTGTATACTATGCATGGTGGCTTCTGATCCATTACCAAGACATGATGACCCTGGAACATTAGCATCCTCAGCTAGCTCAGGAGTTCCAAAGCGGAAACTTTGCTATATAAAAATTGAACCGAAAGTTCTAAGCAGTGGCTATTGACCAAGCTCACAAGCAGGCAAATTCTGTCATCAAGGCAGCTGGGGCAGCTACTGGCATGACTGAGGACCCATCAGCATTGAAAAGATGGATGAGCCTGAAGTCAGCTACTTGATTGAAGCAGCATGTGGGACCCAAGAAACAGAACGAGCACAAAGTGCATTCTTTGAGAAAATTAAACAGCTCCCACCTTACAAGCCATGAACGATAAGGGCAATACTATACAAGAGGAGAATCGGGATCTGCTTTCACTATATGTAAAGGATATTGCTAACCACACTACAGCCGAGCTGATTGGCACATACCTTGAGAAATACAAGGTCAGTTTCCTGGTGTTTTTGAAGAGAATGAAAGGGGAAGAAGAATTTACCTTCTATAAGCCAATCTGTTGATTCTTCAGAGTTAAAAAGGGCTGAAGGCAGACTGTTAATTGTTCTCCAACCTGTTCATATCATGCCACAGCAGAGAATGGGACTTGAAGTTCTTCCATCACATCCTGTTGCCCTCAGCGATGGTGAAAAGCTCCACACCTGTCAGAAATCCTAGCTCACTACCATTCTTGAAAGCCAAGTTACAACCCCAGGAGTTTAAAGATGTTAGAAGAGTACTTACTGCTCGATATCATTCCTACAATACAAGCATACTCTGCTAAGCATAAAATAACAATGCATCTAGACTGAAAATTGAAACTAGATCAAAGAAATGACGTAGGGTGAGATGCAGGGAAAAAAGGGAGGCCAAAATTCCCTCATACCTGGGAAACTTCCTAAAAGTAAATGTCAGCAAAATCGACCTGTTGAAATTTCTGGCTGATAAGATTGCACAAGCGAGCTTCAAGGAGGAAGCTAGATGAAACTCAATTGAACTTCAATGAAATAAAACTCATCTTAAATTAGTTTTGAGACATCTTTATTCAGAAGATAAGTAAGTACTACAGTCAACAAAGTGAAAATAAGATAAGGGAATGTAAAAACGTTTTGAGTTCAATCTCAAATCTCTGGTTGTCAATGACAACAAATGGAATAATGTACGACTTAGATTATTAGATGGTGGTTGTTCCTGATGGCCCCAATGGAATTAAAAATTTTCATTGAAAATTAAGAGTTACAGAATTTCAATTTTGATAATAGTAGACTTGTGCTTTAGATTAAATAATGAAATACACGCTGGGGAAAAATTTCGTTGAAATAAATAAAATTATGCACTGTACATATAGGGAGACAGTATGATAGTCAATGAACAAATATAAGTTGATAAACTACTGTAAATTACATATAAATTCTTACCTCTGGAGCGATATAATCCGGAGTACCACAGAATGTCTTGGTTGTGCGATCTCCTCCAATACCTTCTTTGCACATACCAAAGTCTGCAATTTTGATGTGACCATCTTGATCTAGTAAAACATTGTCTAACTTCAAATCTCTATAGATTATATTTCGGGAATGAAGATAGAACATTCCAATTGCGATCTCAGCAGCATAGAACCTGGAAATGTAAAATATATATATACATATATATTTTTTTTTCAATCCTCGACAACCATGGATAAAGGAAATTTTATCTAAAACTAAATAAAATTATTAATATATCTTTCTATTGTACTTCATAGCTTTTACAACAATACAGTACTAGATATAATGACAAACTTTCACAATTTATCCCTACGCTATTCATAACCTTGAGTAGCAGGCAAATTGTTTATTAGTTTGCACTTGAAATTCAGATAATTCTCAAGTTTTTAGGATGGTTTCATCAAGCATTACTGCTTATGGTGGGTGAACAGATTGGTCATTTTGACACAATAAAACGACTGTTATGCCTCAACCAAACCCCCGTAATCATCACTGTTAGACATTCAGCATAAGCTTAGTCAACATATATTGAGATCAATACAGTAGTTATTTTACAGGGGTTATCCTGCTCCCCTTCAAGTGAAACCAACTAATTCATTGGCGAGGAAAATTAAGATAGCAAAAGAGGTAGGTAATCCTATGTATCCCAACTATGCTTTTCTTTTGGAAAACCCCTTAGTATTTTAGAATTTAGTACAGGTTGTATACTGTATTTTCTATCTCAGCCAAAGCTCTGGCAATTGCATAGTTTCTTCTGTTTTTTTAGCAAAACCAAACGCCATCCCACAGACATTTTACTCTTAGGCTACTGCTTGGATAGGGAATTATTCAAATTACATTTAAATAACTGATTTCCATGATAAATGTTAATTCTGCAAATTGATTAATCATCTGTTATGCCATTTCAGAGAACACTCTAGACGATTGGTAGCATAAACAGCTATACCAAAAAAAGTACAGTAATAAGTTAAAATAACAGATAAGCCTATTTCACGCAAGATATGAAAATTTTCCAACACATACAAGGTATTATTATTTTTAAAAATCACAAATAGAATTTAGGATTATGCCTATTATTCTAAGGAATATATTTTCTAATCCAATAAGACCTTGGCTATAAATAAAATGTGTTGTTTAGAAAAGAGTAAACTTACCTAGATGATTTAGCATAAATTTCATGACTTTTTCATGGAAAATACTGTATCAGGGGTTAACAGAACCGTGTAATAACACAATGACCATTTAAACATATCAAATACTTTTAAACCAAATTTAATCTAGAATATGTTAATCTAGACATTAAATTATCAAAATACATTGTTACCATGATTTTTACATTGTGCTTACTGATTCAGCCCTGAGCTGATTTGAAATCACCCTCTAAATCTTTGTAATTTTTTATCCAAAAGAAAATACATTTAGGTTGAATAGGTATAAAACTCTTATAATTTTTATATTCAGTTATGAATTACAAATTTCAAATTGCTATTAATGAAGTATCAATAATTTATAGCTAAGGAAAACAACAAAACAGTATTTCACCTAACCTTGCAGACATTACTGTTAAATAACTGTTGCGTACGTATAAAAAATGTAGTGAAATAAATATATGCCAATATTCCTTTTCGTTTTGACAATTCTTATATAAGAATTATATTAATAGAGCCATGCAGTTCATGGTAACTACGATATACTTACACAGCTACAGGTTCTTTGAATTTCCCGCACTGTTGAATTTGGAACATGAGATCACCTCCGTTAACATACTCCATCACAAAATATAATCGATCCTGAGGAAAACAAAAATCAATAGAATAACACTTTAGTTTCCCTACCAAAAAATAATCCGCAAAAAATGCATGTATTCTTGGACACTGGAATGGAAAAGTATTCTAAGGATTTCTATCTTCTCCATTTACTGTTAAAAACAGTAAATGTGATATTTCAGCATATATACAGTTTGATAAATGCTGAAGCCAGCAAGTCATTCGAAGGTGGAGTACATGTACCACTAAAAATGGATAAAGATTTACCTACCCATGGAACTCAAAAGCCATTACAGTACCTCAAGATCCATATCTGAAGACTATTGATGTAGAATGATAATACAGTACAATGAAGAAATAAAACCATTAAGTAGGTGTTAAAATCTTGCATGAGTACTAAGACACCATGAAACATGATCGAGACTCCCTCTGGTAAGCTAACCACTTGATCCACTCATAATACAATAATTTGATACCCTAACCATCTAATTTTTAAAAGATGGAAAAACTAAAAGCATGACATGAACCATTGTATTATGTGAAAGTCTGAATCATGAAAAAATATCAGTGACTACTTTCCTCTTGATAAGAATAGAAGAGATTTGTTAGCCATGGTAAGCAGCTCTTCTAGGAGAAGGACATTCTAAAATCAAACCATTGTTCTCTAGTTTGGGTAGTGCCATAGCATCTGTACCATGGTCTTCCACTGTCTTGGGTTAGAGTTCTCTTGCTTGAGGGTACACTCGGGCACGCTGTTCTGTCTTGTTTCTCTTCCTCTTGTTTTGTTAAAGTTTCTATAGTTTATATAGGAGATATTTATTTTAATGTTACTCTTATTAAAAATTTTATTTTTCCTTGTTTCCTTTCCTCACTGGGCTATTTGCCCCGTTGGAACCCTTGGCCTTATAGCATCATGCTTTTCCAACTAGGGCTGTAGGTTAGCAAGTAATAATAATAACAAAAAAAGAAAAATAAATCATGATACTCCTCTACTGGTCATTTACATTGCTTTGTTTATACTTTCATATATTCATTTATTTCATTTTTATTACCGTTAACAGCAGTATCATGTTATTCTACTTGAAGCTAACACAATGATTTACAATACAGTTTTTAAATAGCAATAAAAAACACTTTCTTTTGCCTTCTAATGTCACATTTCTGCATTTACAATAAAGTAAGCATCAACACTACATTTCGGCCGTTAACAGGCCACAAATGAGGAATAAGCAAATTTTTTGCAGATATTGCTATCATATAATTTGGCTTAACTTCTTTGCCGTTTAAATCTTTATTCCTTGCCCGGTTTCGGCATTTTTCATAAAAAGGATAGGTAGGGGCTCAGACAAAAACAAGCGTGCCATACATCCTGAGACGAGGATATTGGACCCAATTTTAAAGTCCTGAGTCAATTTGGTGACCTCTAGGGTAAGGTCAAGGGTCAAATTTGGGCACTTGGATTTTTGCCGATTACACCTAGACTAATCAAGATATGGGAATGGGTTTGCACAATTTGTGTTTCTCTTGTCAGGTCGCATCAAATGGTATACATTTTGACCTAGAAAGGTCAATTTGAAATTTGACCTCGGTTCAAGATCAGGTGTTTGGCACCCCTGGTTGCCTTGCTGTGTGCAACCATTGGAACGGCAACCACAAATGATAAACGTTCAATGTGTTGCGCATAGTTTTGGAACCAGCGGCTCTTCCAATCTCTTCGTTAGGGCTGACAAAAAATAAGCCATTATGGCACATTTGGCGCGATCCAACACGTGCCACATTCTACCAATTGACCCACAACTGGCACCATAAGATTTCCTCGGTGCTGGCACATCGAACGGTGACACGCCAGTCACGATCAGCCGAATTGTTTTGGCCTCTAGGTCCTAACATACTTGAACAAAACCATCCACATACTAACAAACATCTTGGGGTCAAGTTTTCTTTCACCTCCCTCTCAAGATGAAATTTCCAGATTGAAAAGCATGCTATCTCATATTTTTATTTCCCACAATTTTGAAATACAAATACATATTTATCCTATGTATATATTCATAACTTGCATATATGTATCATCACAAAATAACTAAAACACGATCAAACAAAATTCAGTGGTACCTTGGAAATCGTACATAATTCATTCCATGTGTGAACACCAAAATTGTTAAAAAAAGTGTAAATTTTCCACATATGTATAATTGGAAAATGGAATTTTAATAAAAAGATTTGTTATTTCTATACTCATATGGTGTTCATATTGCATCTCCAGAGGCTCAGTTTTGACATCTACTCCCAAAATTTATTGAAAATTTCCTTTCAAAAGATATATACCTCGACTAAAATAATGAAGCAATCAAGCGATTAAGGGTATGGAACACCCGTTGTTCCATCAAATTCAGTTTTTCTGCAGCATTGCCGATAGGATGACATATCCCCCTTCCAGATTCTTATGATTGTTTAATGTGATATCGCCACTAGAGAGTTATTGGGTTCTTTGACTGGCCAGACAGTATTACACTTGATCCATCTCTGTTTTTTCAGGTTAGCAACATAAGGTTCTTTTCGCATTTGATGGAAAATTTGTAATGTTACTCCATTACATAAATGT